>NC_091357.1:3276332-3578832 GCF_038502225.1 Cherax quadricarinatus
CCATCTTCGTCACTTGAACCACCACAATCAGGGTCTCCGTCACACCGCCACAGCGCGGGCACGCAGATGTTAGTTGTAACACATTTAAACTCGGATTTTTCACATACAACCTGTGCAAAAAAAAAAAAAAAGAGAATGAATCATGGCATACTTTATGAGAATGATAATTTCAGCAGTACTTTTAAAGACTGTGGAATAAATTATACATAAAAAAAATTAACACTATTCTCTTTTTCAAACTAATGTTAAGACCCCATCTGTTGTTAATATTTTCACGGCCTAGGAAAGGGTGGAGGGAGGGGGTGAAGGTGGTTTTGTGTGCGAGGGGCTTTGACTTCCAGCAAGCATGCGTGAGCGCGTTAGATAGGAGCGAATGGAGACTAATGGTTTTTAAGACTTGACGTGCTGTTGGAGTATGAGGAAGGTAACATTTTATGAAGGGATTCAGGAAAACCGGCAGGCCGGACTAGAGTCCTGGAGATGGGAGTACAGTGTCTGCATTCTGAAGGAGGGGTGTTGATGTTGCAGTTTTAGAACTGTAGTGTAAGCACCCCTCTGGCAAGACAGTGGAGTGAATAATGAAAGTTTTCTTTTCGGGCCACCCTGCCTTGGTGGGAGAAGGCCATTGTGTTAATAAAAAAAATCACGTATGTTTTTAGTGGTGACTGTTGTGAGAGTACGCAGTGACCACATAGTAAGAACAGAAAAAAAAACAGGGAACGGGTGGGGTTTGAACCATGGCAAGAGTGGTTAACGCATTGGCCTACGAGTTTCTGAACTCACTCCCCATGGGTTCAAACCCCACCCGTTTCCTGACTGTTTGCAATCGTGTTATTACAGTTTGGTGAGTCGAGAAGACTGATACCAGACTAAAAACATTATTGCTTGTACACTATAATCACAAGTCATGGCAATAAAATATCTGAAGTGTCACCTACTACGTAAAAAATTATATACAAAAAAAGTGGCTAAAATAGATAATGTGGTTAAAATAGATAATGTGGTTAAAATACATAATATGGTTGTATATATTTTAATGCTAGTAGGATTAGCATAATTTAACTATATTTTCTTAAAATATATTTCAACCCCTATTCAATTATTATATATAATATCCTGTTAAGTTCATAGCACTTTAAGGTGTAAAACTGAGTAATTATTACATTAATGGGAGAGCCGTAAACCCGTCGAACCCATGCAGAGATACTGGAAATGATAAGCAAGAAGATTCGATCTAAGGAAGGGAAGCCAAATCCACTTCCTTGAAACAAGAGCCCTTCACCTTGAAATCATCTGTACTATGAGGGAGTTACGGGTACCCAGGCCTAGTATTACAATGGTTGTGTGGGTGTTGTTACACCTGTGTGAGCCAGTCCTCACCCACCTGCCAGACATGTTGTTACACCTGTGTGAGCCAGTCCTCACCCACCTGCCAGACATGTTGTTACACCTGTGTGAGCCAGTCCTCACCCACCTGCCAGACATATTATTACACCTGTGTGAGCCAGTCCTCACCCACCTGCCAGACATGTTGTTACACCTGTGTGAGCCAGTCCTCACCCACCTGCCAGACATGTTGTTACACCTGTGTGAGCCAGTCCTCACCCACCTGCCAGACATGTTGTTACACCTGTGTGAGCCAGTCCTCACCCACCTGCCAGACATGTTGTTACACCTGTGTGAGCCAGTCCTCACCCACCTGCCAGACATATTACACCTGTGTGAGCCAGTCCTCACCCACCTGCCAGACATATTATTACACCTGTGTGAGCCAGTCCTCACCCACCTGCCAGACATATTATTACTGTCAGCTGTCTCTCTTCACGACTCTGGGTAATCACGCAGATACTACTCTTGTCCTTGATACTGTTATATTTTATAGCAGATCGTCATTATTAGTGAAACTAAGGTCAAGCGTATTTTCCAGTCTTGTTGGCTCCACAATAATTTGTAATACTGCAATACTCTTGGTGGTGGAGATAAATGGTATAAAATGCAGATAAATGGTATAAAATACCGACTACGTTTCGCCCACTTTATATTGCATTTGTCTATTATTACCTGTCCGCCGTCTCGACGTGTGCGCGACGCTCACCTCAACTGTGTGGGGCAGCTCTATAATATTTCAGGCCGAGCACACGACTTCACTGTCTCTCGCAACGTTGCTCTGATCCACTCCAGCTGTAATAATGTTGATGGAATTGCAGACAATGTGTTAGGTAAAGGACATAAGTGCAACTTATACATTTTATTGTTTCAACTTTTTGCTCTCCAGGAGCTTTGTCAAGCTGTTACACGGCTCGAGCGAAACGTTGCCCCAATAAAATATCGCATTAGTTGTACTTGTGTCCTTTTACCTAACACTCCAGCTGTATTTACCTCCATTCTGCTGGAGGGTCTTTTTGTATGAAAGTTCTTTCTTGTGTTGACATTTATTGTGATACTGTCGTGGATCAATATTTATTGTGATATTGTCGTGTTTGGTCAGATTAAATATTTTTTATTCTCATAACTTGCTTCATATGGGATTATCTTTCATTTTTGTTTTTATTTTGGTGTAACTAAAAGACTGCAATAGGCTATCTTCTTTACTTAACTTCATTTGTGTTGTGACTTTTATCTATAAATTAATGCGTGAGCTTGGGATCTTCCTTGAAGGTATGAGATTTCATTCCTTTTCAGCTGGCGACTCTGTCAAACATAATCTCTCAGTCCACAGCAGGATTCAAACCTGCAAACTCGGCATCTTTGTGGATGAAATACTGTGTATTGTGATGTCGAGTTTGGAGGTTCGAATCCTGCTGTGGACTGAGAGATGTTTGTATATAAACTCAAATTAAGTTGTAATAAACAACTGTGAATAAATATTTTAGTTGAGAATATCTCTAAAGATTAATTTTTGCATAATGATGATTACAGGTTTGATGACCCGTTTGTTCAATAGTGTGAACCTAAGGAATTTTTACCCTATTCCTAATGACACAAAACAGTTTACATAAATGCATGCCTGCACAAGATATAACTATTCATCTCTGTAAGCTGAAAGTCTGTCAGAGGTCTCACCTCTCCTGTGCTACAGTCCGGGGACTCATCAGTGCCGTCCTGACAGTCAAGCGAAGCATCACACAACAGGTTTCTAGAGAGACAACTTCCATTATCACACTCAAAGTGAGTCTCAAGGTTACATGGTTGCAGCGTAGTTAGTGGCTCTTCTGTTCTTCTGAAGGCTTCTGAAGATGTTGACAGATTTGTTGTTACAAGCTCAGTTACCGAGGCTTCAGGAGATGTTGGCATTTTTGTTGTAAAAAGCTCACTAAGTTGGGTTTCTGAAGATGTGAAATATTCTGTTGTCATAAGTTCAGTAACTGGAGCTTCTGAAGATGTTGACACTCTACCTGCAACATCAACAATAGTAGTGAATCTAAAAGGGATTGACTAGGTGAGTAGAGTAATATTTTATGAAGGGATTCAGGGAAACCAGTTAGCCGGACTTGAGTCCTGGAGGTGGGAAGTACAATGCCTGCACTTTAAAGGAGGGGTTTGAGATACTGGCTGTTTAGAGTGACATATGAACTGTCTTATCTGGGTGCTTCTGCGAAGTGTGATTATGCGTGAATGATGGTGAAAATGATTCTTTTTTTTTTGGGTCACCTGCCTCGGTGGGAGACGGCCCTTTAAAAGAAACTCTTTCACCATCATTCACGCATAATCAGTCTTTGTAGATGTCACTCCAAACAGCAAATATCCCGAACCCCTCCTTTCAAGTGTAGGCATTGTACTTTTCACCTCCAGGACTCAAGTCCGGCTAACCGGTTTCCCTGAATCCCTTCACAAAATATTACCCTGCTCACACTCCATAAATACTTATTGTTTATAAGACAGCAAAATCCAACATGAAAACTTGTCAAAGACAGGGTTAACATACCCTTCTCTAATTTGTCGGTCTCCCGAACACAAGTGAACCTATGCTACCAAACGACTAGCCAGTTTACTATATTATATGCATGTAGACGTACTCAGGTGCTAACTACATTTCAAAAACTATGTATTCTAGACATTAATTAACCCCAGTCGACTTAATGTAGTCTCTATAACGCATGAGCAGATCACTAAACCAAGATAGGTTGCATGAACAAGCACATGCCTTGCATGAGCTTTGCATCACTCGGAACCAAGATAGGCTGCATGAATGAGCTGCCATTATAGGACATAGTTTATCATTACTGTTTACGTTTTAATATCCTAAGAAAGCTGCACTGTATTACTCCAGTGTAATAGCACAACACTGTATTCTCCATTTTTTTAATTTACTATGGCCTGATGATGGGTTCTTATTAATCTAGAACTGCCTGGGGGCCTACAGCCTCAGAGAATAAATGTACTTTATGGAAAATTCACGTTTCTTCCCAAAGCTATTTGTGCCCAAAATGCTTGCAGCATTTTGGGCAGAGCTGGTTGCTCAGGGGTCCTTGATTTCTTTTAGTTTGTCATCTAACTCTTGAAGGTTCTTAGAGCACATTTGCCCAATGCTCTGAGGGTCTCCGATCCTATTGGGAAAAAGTTATAGAATGATACCAGTCCCTCTGTATTTGTTGATCTGGGTTTTTCCGAAAACTGGCAGCACCGCCCCTTCAGCTTCAGGGAATTGCAATTAGATCACTGTAGATGCACAGGTGTAGTCCCATGCAATCTGCTAACCGGTGTCTCCAGGATAGCATGGTGACTCCATCTGGACGCTTCTGACTACCGTCGGGACTCAGCATTTGAGGTTTCTATTCTGCTTGGCAACGGGCTGTGCCGGGACTTCACTTGATGTCATTAACCTCCTCGTGTCTGGAAGACTTCCCTTCCAACGTATGACTAAGGAAACCAGGGAGCCCAAATTCATCAGCTGACATCCAGCTGCAAAAGCACCTGTGTTTGGTGAGCATGAGGGTAGCTAGGCGAAGAGGGGTGGCTAGGAGCTATTGAAAGGGTTAAGCGGAAATCTACACCAATTCGAATGGCCTGAGAGTCGAGGTGAGTGCCCAACGAGGAATTAGCTATGACCAAAAGGAAATCTCCAAAATGTGATGCCTTCACCGCTAGCAGACGAACTTAGTCCTTTCCTGTGGCACTGTTTGGGCTATTTTCTCAACGATGGGTCTATCCCAGTGGAACTGCTTGTGATCTCTGGGAGAAATTGGTCTGTTTAAAGAATTTGCAAGGCTATCCCACTGCGCAGCTGCTCTGATGAGCCATGGGTTCCCATAGAGGAATCCCACTACTCTCCACGATTTCAAGCTTTCTCTCGCATTGCAACTAGTTTTTTTTTTACTACTTTCCTTCTTTTGCTGTTAAGCAGGGGGAACCCTGCTCTCATTATATACTTTACGTACACGACTCACACCTGGACACTTTACAGAGGGATAAGAGGTACCTCTCAGCGAGGACTACTGTTAATTAAGGTGGTGCTATCAGCAAGTCATTTTAATGGACTATCGTATCAGAAAGCATATAATAATAATAATAAAACTTTAACAGACCTAGATATTATTAACATACTACACAGAAAGCCCCTGGTTATGCAGAACACTTCAGGCAACTTAGGCAACCTTGTTTCCTACGATGCAATCCACATCATTCAACTAACACCTAGGCACTTACTTATTGCTTGGTGACCAGGGGCAGCAATTGTAATGAAACATGCCCACCCTTTCACTTTACTTTTAACCTTTTCAGTAACTACTTTTCCTTCCAAAAGCCTCCACTAATGGGAACTCAATGACTTTTTAAGTTGAACCTGTTACACCAACACAGACTCCTGTTCCGCACTCGCATTAACAATGGATTCTTCTTTCCCCTACAGTATTGTGCTCAAGATAGTAACTATGACCACGTGAGTTTTATTGTTTATTTATTGAGGAATATAGAGACAGTCAAATAACCTATGTGATATGTCAAGATATCTGATTAATGAAAATATAATACCAGATATATCGAGCAAGTTCCAAAATCAGCTTGCTACAGGTAAGTGAACTATAGATATAAATCCAAATGTGCCCCTGTAAACCTTTTTAGAAGCCTATTTCATAGGCGTTTTGTGGGTCAATATGCTCTTGTTTTACCGTACACAGATGGATATGGGTGCCCAATAACCTAGTTGCTTCGGCGGCAAAATATAAATACAAAACGCTACTGTATAGACGTCCATGTTCACTGCAGCGAAGTACACGTGTAAGTTCAGCATTTTTAGTATTATTAAATATATCGTCACTGAAGATAATAACTGCTGATTGAACGTTTATGTAATAGCATTTATACAATATGCTCTGCCTATTAAGGGGCTTTCAGCATGCACATCTAAATGTAATTCACCTTTGTACAAACATGCATCATGCTGAAATAAGTATCTTTATCTAAATAACTTAACACAAGAGATCATGACAGGTAAAAAATTTAATAATACAACTTTCAGATAGGATTTGTGGCATTTTGTTGAATTATACAGGCTGTTTTGGACAGGCTTTCTAAAAATTATTTATAATTTCATAACCTACTCTAAGAATAATAATTTTTGACCCCAGTGTCCATACTAGGCAAAATATTTGGAAACACTCACCTTGTGCATTCTGGAGCTGAGCATTTAGCAGGCTGATTGCCTGCTGGAGATTCTCGAGGGCTTGGTTAAGAGCAGAGAACCTCTCCAGCAGTGTACTGAACGCCTGCTCATTAGAGATGATATCTGCAAAAAAAAGTAAAGATGGGGATTCATAAACAAGTCGTAAATAAACTTAAAATACATGAAATGAGTTCTAAACAAATGCTAGATGCAATATTACAACATGAACGCGAGTGCACTGCTGGTTCACGGATAAAGCACTGCTGATGACGAGTGCATTTAGTGTAGCAGCTGGCACAAGTGCACTAATCAGAATGTAAGACACTGCCGATCACCAATTATACATGTCGTGCCGAATATGTAAAACTGGTCAGTTAGCAAGAACTCATTTAAAATTAAGTCCTTTCTGAAATTTTCTCTTATACGTTTAAAGATATATTTTTTTCATTAATGTTAATGTAAAAATTTTCAATTTTGCACCAAAAGAATCTTAGAAAACTTACCTAACCTTATTATAACAAGAGCAATTTATTTTAGCCTAACCCAACTAAATATATTTTAAATACGTTTACAATAATTTAGTACTAAACAAACACAATCAAATATATTTTTTTCGTTAGGTTCAGAATGATTTTGGCGAAATTATTGCATACACAAATTTTCACTTGTCCTATATGGCAAGATGAGCGTTGCTATTTAAGCCAAGATCGCAAGTTCTGCCTATTCGGCACGACATATATATATATATATATATATATATATATATATATATATATATATATATATATATATATATATATATATATATATATATATATATATATATATATATATTATAATATATATATATAAACACGTCGGCCGTCTCTCACCTAGGCAGGTTGACCCAGAAAGCTTAAAAAGAAAGAAAGAAAAACTTTCATCATTCAACACTTTCACCATCACTCATACATAATCACTGTCTTTGCAGAAGTGCTCATATACGACAGCTCAGATGTCCCTCCAAACTGCCAATATACCAAACCCCTCCTTTAAAGTGCAGGCATTGTACTTCCCATTTCCTGGACTCAAGTCCGGCTAACCGGTTTCCCTGAATTCCTTCACAAAATATTACCCTGTTCATACTTCAACAGCTCATCAGGTCCCAAAACCCATTCGTCTCCATTCACTCCTATCAAACAAGCTCAGGCACGCTTCCTGGAAGTCCATGCCCCTCGCCCACAAAACCTCCCTCCAACCTTGTCGGGAACGACCCCTCCCCAGCCTTCCTTCCTCTACAAATTTATACGCTCTCCAAGTCATTTTACTTCATTCTTTTCTCTTTAAATGACCAAACCACCTCAACAGCCCCTCCTCAGCCCTCTGAGTAATACTTTTAGGAACTCCACACCTCCTAATTTCCATACTACGAATTCTCTGCATAAACAAATAACCCGCACATAGAAGAGAGGATCTTACGACGACGTTTCGGTCCGACTTGGACCATTTACAAAGTCACACTTACCAGAAGTACGAACGAACGAAAGTTCAGGTAAGATCCCAAATGGGATGAGCGGGGAAGACGGGACAGACGAAGAATAGTGCTGGAGAGGAGTGTTCTCAGTCGTAGAAATAGAGCCAGGGCTTAACCCAGCAACGAAGGCGATCGTGGGACAGATATTGAGAAGAGAAATTCAGGCTCTTCTGTTGGGACTCCGGTGGGGTGAGCGGGGAGGAAGGGACATGCGACGTTTAGCGCTAGAGAGGAGTGTAGAACTGGGCCATGTCTTAGCCCAAAAGGCGAATGTGGGTCAGAGAATGGTACCTGTCATAGAAGGTACCTGTCAGCGAATCCAAGGTTATTTGTAAATAAGGTTAGGAGCAGGATCATGCAAGGAGTAGAAAAGGTTGTGTTGGTTTGTGGGTCTGCGAATGTCTTGGTCAAGGAGAGAGGTCCAGTAGTCATGTCGTGTCTCAAGTTTGTCTATCTGTCTGTCACTGAGCGTCTTCCAGTACAGATTCAGCGCAGGGATGTCTAATTGGGCATGGAGAGACTCGCTTGTGGCGAAGTCCTCCCATCTGACATCAAGCACCCAGCGCAGCGCCTTGTTCTGGACACGCTGCAGTTTAAGTTTGTTGTTGCTGCAAGAGAGAGGCCTAGAGGAGAGTAAGTTATCAGAGGACGTATTAGGGATTTGTAGAGGTGTAGTTTGGTGCGTTGAGAGGCATGTTTCAGCTTGTAGAGGCCCGCAAGGGCCTTACTAGCTATTGTATGCCTTGAGTGAATGTGTCTGTGTAAACAAAGAAGGTAGTCAAGATTAACGCCAAGGACAGTGACAGATTGTGTGATGGGGACGTAAGTGCGGGTGTCAGCTGTTCTGAGCTCGACAGGTAATGGAGGATCACGTTTCCTGTAGCTAAAATACGTAATGCTGGATTTAGCTGCACTGGTTTTGATCCTCCATTTTTGTTCCCAGATGGCTATCCTCTCGACCTCATTTTGTGTTTTGTGTGTGAGTGTATCTATATTGGCATGAGTGATAAGTTGTGTAATGTCGTCTGCATAGGCTAGTGTGATGGAGTTGTGGTATACAGGTGTTGGAATATTGTTAGTGTATAAAATGTAGAGGGTAGGGGAGAGGACAGATCCCTGGGGTACTCCGGCATTTAGTGTGTAGTAGTCAGAGTAACAGCCTTGGAATTTTATTCTCATGGTACGGCCGTCTAGGAAGTTGCAGAGGAGTTTACGAGTAGTGAGAGGCAGGTTAAAGTTAATGCAGAGTTTGTACTTGAGCCCTTCGTGCCAGACAGTGTCAAAAGCTTTTTCAACGGCTTTTGCAACCAGGGCTATCTTGTTTCTTTGTTTTGTGTTTATGTGGATGTAGTTGAGAATGATGTTAATGGCATCCTGTGTGGATCTGTGTGTTCTGAAGCCAAACTGGCCATCAGAAAGTAGAGAATTGTGTTCCAGGTATCCTAAAGTTTCGAGGAGGCTGATAGGGCGATAGTTTCTAGGGTCAGAGTGGTCTTTATTGGGTTTAGGAAGGAGGATAGCAGTAGCAGCTTTGAAGAGGGAAGGGAAGTATCCAGAGGCAAGGGAGGCATTGAGGAGGTTTGTGTAGGCAGTAATGATAGAGTCAGGAAGGTGTTTTAGGATAATATAGTTTAGGCCAGAGGCACCAGGGGCCTTGGGAGGAAGGTGTCTGAGGAGAGTTTTAACGTCTGTGTTGATGAAAGGAGTGTTAAGTTCTTGGGAGGAGGTAAGTGTGTCCAGATGGATGTGGCTGTCTGGTGTTGTTTCGTGTGTGTGTGTGTAATGCTCCAGTGTTCTATGTTCTGAATGTGTTGAATAGCGTTAGGGTGGGGTGGGTGAGGGTGGAAGATGTTCCCCCAGATGTGTTTGAAGATGTTAGTAGCAGCCTGTGGGTCTGAGATGTGTGAGTTGTTGTGGGTGATGTGTTTGAATTTGTTGGTGGGAGTGGTGCCTCTGATCTTTTTGATAAAGTTCCAGAAGGCTTTGGTGTTTTTGATACGCTGTTTGTCCGCTTGTAGTATGAGCTGTGACCAGTGATTGTTGTGGTCTTGGTCTAGACTGTGTAGAATGTTGTTTCTGAGGTGAGATCTAATCGGACTTGATTAAATCTGTGTGTGTTGTAGAGAAAGCGGTTGTGGTAACAGATAATTAGTCTTCTTGTTCTGGTTGAGGGTTTGAAGGAATAACGAGTGGTGTGGGTTTTCTTTGGTATTGCGGTGTTGGCTGCTTGTGTAATGGTGTCTTGGATGAGAGCAAGTTGAGTGTCAATGTCAGAGATAGGTTTGTTGTTGTAGTCATAGGTGAGGTTAGTATTATCTATGTGTTGTTTGAAGGTATCCCAGTCAGCGTTCTTGTAGGAGAAGGAAGGTGTGGCCGGGATGAGGATAGGGTTGGAGGAGATGTGTAAGATGACGGGAATGTGATCAGAGCCTGTTATAGGGCCAGGTGATATGTAGTGTTGAAAGAGAGAGCTGGCTCGGTTTGCCAGAATGATGTCGGGTTTGCCTTGGCCAGTGTGATTGTAGAAGGTGTTGAAGTCTGGTCCGAGGTGAACTAGGTGTTTGTGGTTTGTGAAGTTGAGTAAATGGTGACCAAATTGGTTGTTACTGGTGTGATGAAAGGAGGTGTGTTTGGCATGCATATCAGCTAGTAGGTATGTTGGTGTAGTTGAAGACTTAGGAAAGGTCGTGTATGCCGAGAATAGTGTTTGGGCGAGCATAGGTGGTGAAAAAGATAAAGGGGTCAAGGTGGTTGTGTATTCTGACTGCAGGACAGTGTTGGTGAATAAAAGGGATTGGGAGAAATTCGTGTTTTATGTTGGATTTGACAAGGATGGCAACCCCATCGTGGGGATCATAGAGGGACTGTAGTGCAGTATAACCATAATGGCGGATACGTTGAGGGGCTTTGAGGCAGGTACTGTTTAGCAAAACAATATCTGGCCCCTCTGCTTGAAGGAGCTCGGCCAGTAGGTGTCTAATTGTAAAGTAAGAACGTACGTTGAACTGAATCACCTTAAACATGATTTAATGGTTTCGTCATAGCAAAGTTAATGTCGGGGGAGGAGTTTGGATTAAAGCCCGTGATAGTGGTGCCATCAGTGGATGTGTGTTTGTAGGTGTTATGGACCCGTTTCCTGGAGGGGGAGGAAGAGGTGGATCTGTTTTTATGTTCTTCGGTCTGGCTGTCAGAAGTTGGGGCAGGTTTAGGTTTGAGTGGATTTTGTCTGGAGGAGGTGGAGTTGGACCTGGATGAAGTTTTGGTTGTGGTGGAGTGGGCGAAGGTGGATGCAGAGGAAGTGGAAGCTTTGGTAGGGGATGAGGAAGAGGAAGCTATGGTAAGGGATGAGGAAGTGGAAGCTTTGGAAGGGGATGAGGAAGTGGGTAAGGAAGTGGGGGGGGGTCGTAGTAGCAGCAGCAGTAGGGGTGTTGGTGGGAGGTGTAGAAGTAGTGAAGAAGGGTAGGGGAGGAGGAGAGCTGGTGGGAGTAGGAAGTGTGGGGGTCGGAGAGAGGGAGGAGGGAGAGGTTGTAGGAGGCTTAGAAGAGAAGCAGGAAGGAGGGATAATTAAAGAGGGAAGATTGTTAGCAGACAAGATTAGGTTAAGGACATGTGAGTAGTCTGATTGGTAAGCTTGAGAGATTACCATCGCAGAGTGGGCAGCAGTGGCGAGTTGACAGTTTTGTAGTCTAGTGTGGGTGTAGGTGTAGAAGGAGAAGTGCTTGTAGTCTGTGTGTTGGTGTTTGATGTGTGTAGAGTAAGAGAGGTAGACCAAGTGCATGGGGAGGCCCAGGCATTGGGGGTAGGGGAGGGAGGTATGGAAGGGGAGGGAGGTGCAGGGAAGGGGTTGGGGAGGGATGGAGGTTGGCTTGCTCTGAGGGAGGAGAAAATGTGCTTTCTAAAAGGGGCAGGAATTTGCAACTGCAGTGTGTGACCTGCCGCAGTTAGAACATTTAAGGGGGAGGTTGCAAGTATTCCAGAAGTGGCCAGTTGCTGAACATCTGGAGCAGACTTGTGTATATGAGCATGTGTTTTTGTCGTGGCCGAATTTGTAGCATTTAAGACATTGTGTGATTGGGTGGAAGTTCGCAGTGAAGAGTGTGTTTGGAGGAATGCGGATGGTCTTGGCAAAGATTCCTTGATTGAAGAGTGTAGAGGCGTCAGCAGAAGTAGAACAGCGTATTTTGAGAATGGTAGAGTTTTCGGGTCTGTAAATATCGTCAGCAGAGACTTTGTTCTTAGTACTGATATCTTTTATTAAGTCTTCTTTGTCTGTGTCATAGGCTGTCAGGAGAGAGTAGTCTACGTGTTTAGCAATGACTGCTTTTGGCACGGTGCTCAGGAGTCCAAATAATGGTGAAGACTGCGTTGAGAAGTTTTTGTCTGGTATCGGTTGAGGTGTACGTTTCGTAGGAACGTTTGTCAAGAAGGAGTTTGAAGCCTGAGTTGGTTTTGAAGACTAAGCTGAGGTGCACCAGTGATCTGATATAATAATTTTTCAGGACAGATAGTGGCATCAGGATTAGAGAATTTGAGGTTTAGCGAGAAGGAATTGGATTTAGAAGAAGCAGAGGCAGGTGTGGGGAGAGTGGAAGGAGGGTGGGAGGTGGAAGGCAACGAAGGCATCGTCTAATTACGAAAAGATGAAATTGGCGGTGACAATCGGCCAAAAAGTTAGAGTACTTAGCTAGGCAAGTACGTGTAAGTAGACACACGTACTTGCCTGGCGAATGACACTGAGGAGGTGAACTGTAGCTTGATGGAGCACTGTATATCCTGAGTGGCGGCGAGACTGGCTGTATGGCGTGCAGTCAACAGGTGAAGAAAATTCGGGCAGCAACAGGCTTCCTGCCCTTGGGTAGGCAACCACCGACGCATCAATCCTGATGGCGGAGAGGAAGACGAAGGTCCAGCAAGCACTACTCTAAGCAAAGTCTCTCCCAACACGGGGTAATTCGAGAGGCGAGATCGTCGATGTGCGAGTGATGTGTTAGGTAAGCACACGTCATCACTCGAGCTAAGTCACAAACGAGGAATGCAGCACCGTTGAACCAGAAGTAACGAACGAACGAACGATAGTACAGGCAAGATCCCAAATGGGATGAGCGGGGAAGACGGGACAGACGAAGAATAGTGCTGGAGAGGAGTGTTCTTAGTCGTAGAAATAAGAGCCAGGGCTTAACCCAGCAGCGAAGGCGATCGTGGGACAGATATTGAGAAGAGAAATTCAGGCTCTTCTATTGGGACTCCGGTGGGGTGAGCGGGGAGGACGGGTCAGCTATATATAGGCAGGAAGTGGTAGTGGTGGTAGTACTAGTAGTAGTTGGGAATTAAGGAGGAGGAGCCAGTCAAATACAAAGGGAAGCACTGCAAGGGAGCTAGGTGCCCACAGAGGGAGAGGAAGTGCACAGAGGTGGGAGGAAGGGGAAGTGATGAAAAAATAATGAAGAAACAGAAACACACGACAGAAGAAAAAAAGATAAAAAAGGAAAGAGGAAGAGGGAGAAGAAGAAAAATGAGGAATCAGGTTAAGTCACGGGTGTTCTGAAGTTTGGAGCATTTTACAATGTAGTGGGAGAGGAAGGCATCTACAGAGACGAAGCCAGGACTAAGATTCATACAAGGAAAATTGTGTATTAGAGAGGATTGAACTAGACGGCGACTTGTTATTTCTCTGCATAATATTTACACTGTACATTGACCTTAGACAGGACATCTCCACTGCCTCCAGCCGCCTCCTCGCTGCAGCATTTACAACCCAAGCTTCACACCCACATAAGAGTGTTGGTACCAATATACTCTCGTACATTCCCTTCTTTGTCTCCATGGATAATATTTTTTGTCTCCACAGATACCTCAACGCACCTCTCACCTTTTTCCCTTCATCAATTCTACGGTTACCTCATCCTTCATAAACCCATCTGCTGACGTGTCAACTCCCAAATATCGGAAAAACATTCACTTCTTCCATACTCCCTCCAATGTGATATCCAATTTTTCTATATCTAAATAGTTGTATACCCTCATCACCTTACTCTTATCTATTTTCACTTTCAACTTTCCACCTTTACACACCATCCCAAATTCGTCCACTGACCTTTGCAACAATGTTTGAGACTATGGAACAGTACTCTTCTCCAAGCTGAGGGACCGACAACCTGAAAGCTACGTCTTCAAGGGTGATGGACTGATTACATCGTCTTCACATCTCTACTGCTCCTGCCTACTTTCTGTACTCAACTGAAGAAACCTACTGTGTACGTTTCGGAATAAAGGTGCCTAACTCTTGCCTATGTGTCTTGCCAGTATCTAAAGTGATCTAATGCTGGGCAGTTTGGGGCCTACCACCGCCGGTTTCTTAAGATAAGATTTTCTTCGGATTTTTAACCCCGGAGGGTTAGCCACCCAGGATAACCCAGGCAAGTCAGTGCGTCATCGAGGACTGTCTGTCTTATTTCCATTATGGTCCTCAATCTTGTCCCCCAGGATGCGACCTACACCATTCGACTAACACCCAGGTACCTATTTACTGCTAGGTGAACATGACAACAGGCGCAAGGAAACACGTCGAAGTGTTTCCACCCCGCTGGGAATCGAACCCAGGCCCTCCGTGTGTGAAGCGAGAGCTTTAGCCACCAGGGAAGCGACTATGATGCCATCGACTTCCTGCACAGCGGGACATGACATGCCGTGTAACATGACATGCCACGGAACAAACATGACAATCCCTAGGACAAGTACATGTGATAGTCATGGGGAGTTGGCCAATTTGTATCACTACTGGGAAAACCAATGTGGGGAAGTGACGGGTTACGCTGCACTGCCTACGAAATACTGTTTTAAGACCCTAGAATCAGACATTTCTATTAATCACACTGTTAATCTCTCCTGTGGTCCAAAGCTAATTATTTCACCTTATATTACTACAGTTTTGCTGTTATAAGAAATTATATTCCAATATAACTTCAATATTTTTTTGAGATAACGCGGAAACTAAAGAATTTTTGGTCGTCCTGTGGACGGGAGCTTTATATAACTTATTTTTCTATACTTAAGTGAAACCAAAGCCTGAGTACCCAGCGCCCGTGTATAACCCCTCACCAAGTCAAATAAAAAGCAAACACGAGAAATTTCAGGTGTCCTCATGGCTGGTGACAAAGTTGCTAGGCACCGGCAATGGAAAAAGACAATACGTGTCCTATTTCCTGACAAATCTTACCTAACATTACCTAAAGACTACAAGAGTCAAATATTTTGTCTCGTGGAAAACGCCAAGCAAGAGGTGATATTATCCAACATACACAATACCCCAAAGCACAGGCAGGATAGACAAGAAAATTCCATAGCAGTGGATTCAAAGAGTGAAAGATTTACCAGGGAAGTGAAATAACGTAAACGATACAGTCAGCAGTTGACGTTATACAGGTACACCACAACAGAAATAATTTGTCACGTGAAAATTACGAGTTGAGCCCAAGAGCTCGAGGTTATCCACCAGAAAACCTAATGGATAAATACAAATAATGAGGGGGTGGGGGGTCTGATGAAACTTACCACCCAACTGAGATAGGCTTTTCCCCTTGATGAGTTTAATAAGGTCATGATGTAACTCTGTAGCGACGAGCTGGTGGGGACCTACATTCTCCTCGGTACTGAGGAGTTGAGCAGTTGTGTGGACCTTGGTGTGTGGCTGTCTACCTGCTGCCCAGCCCACTGCCATCACTACCGTCAACCATTTCAATCCCTCCATCTGCAGGTATACTTTATTTTAGTTATTTATTAGGCTTCAAGAACATAAATAATAATTTTGTGTAAGCAAAAGCAAAAAAAAAAAAAAGTAAACACAAAGGCAGACAAAAACTTATGTGCAGCTCACTGTCAATGACATTACATCTATAGTTAAAAAATGGTTTAAAAGTACATTCAATTCCTCATTACATGCAGGTAAGTGAATATATTTCAGAAAACTATAGAAATTTTTATTAATTTATTTATTTATTTATTTATTTAGTAATTTAAGCATACAAACAGAGGTACAAAAAATACAGGTAAGAGCAGCATGCCAAAGCCACTTATATGCATAGCATTACGGGCTGGCTTAAAATTAACTTAAGATTAACTAAGCAATGATGAAATCAGTGATAAAACATTATTGTAAACAGATAACTATAAAGCACAAATGAATATTACAAAGACAGGTCATATGGTTGCTTGCATTGCTGTATATTCAGTAGAATGGAGTATTTTGTTAGGTAGTGTATTTAAAAAAATAATAAAGTTAGATTGGGTCCTAGGTTTAACATTTGTGATATAATTGTGAGTAACATATAGGATATACAATTTATAAGGTTCAGTTATTCAGTATTTATTTGGTTTTGAGTGAGTAAGTGATCTTTGAGAAGAGACTTGAATTTATAAACAGGTAGTGTTTCTTTTATATTTACAGGTAATGAATTCCAGATTTTAGGGCCTTTTATGTGCATTGAGTTTTTGCATAGCGTGAGATGGACACGAGGAACATCAAAAAGTGATCTGTGCCTTGTGTTATGGTCATGTGTTCTGTTGAGGTTGGCAAGGAGATGTTTGAGGGGAGGGTTAATATCAGAGTTAAGTGTTCTATGTATGTAATAAGTGCAATAATAAGTATGGATGTTTTGTATGGTGAGTAGGTTGAGTGTTTTGTATATTGGTGGAGTGTGTTGCCTGTAGTGAGAATTTGTTATCATTCTAACTGCAGCCTTTTGTTGGGTAATTAGTGGTCTGAGATGGTTAGTTGTTGTTGAGCCCCATGCACAAATTCCATAGGTGAGATACGGGTAAATAAGAGAGTGATAAAGGGCCAGGAGGGCTGACTGTGGAACATAGTACCGTATCTTCGATAGTATGCCTACAGTCTTGGAAATTTTCTTAGAAATTTGTTGTATGTGTGTATGAAATTTGAGTCTATTATCGAGGTGGATTCCTAAGAATTTTCCCTCTGTTAGCTTTGTGATAGGTGATCCGTTTATCGTTATGTTAAGAGGTACAACTGTAGTTCTGCTACCAAACTGAATGAAGTAGGTTTTGTCAATGTTTAGTGTAAGTTTGTTAGTCCTCATCCAGGTAGATATTTTCTGTAATTCGGTGTTTACAGTATTGGCTAGCGTGACTGGGCTCGGGTGAGAGAAGACGTATGTAGTGTCATCTGCAAAAAGTGTGGGTTTGAGTAATTGCGAAGCATTTGGTAGGTCATTTATGTATAGGAGAAAGAGAAGAGGGCCAAGGACACTTCCCTGTGGGACACCAACTGTAATTGGTCGTGCGGAAGAGCTTGCCCCATTTGCGTACACATATTGGCTTCTGTTGCTGAGGTAAGACTTGAGGTAGTTGAGGGAGTGCCCTCACTATATAGTTTTCAAATGCAGTAAGTCCTCACTTTACGTCGTTTCGTTATAACGTTAAAAAAATGATTCCCGGCCGGGGCCACTGTGTGTGAAGTTTGCATGTTAGTTTTTAAACTGCCTGGTGGTAGGTGGTGCTCCTTACGATTTTTACTTTGCAACATTTATCCTTGAGTTAGTCCTGTTGCGATGAGTGCTAAATGTACATTGTGCACTCCTGTTTATATCAATAAACGTATGGTAAAATTGGTTCCGTTTTACGTCGTTTTGCTTGAAGTCGCAGTTTCCAAGAATCTATCGACGACGTTAAGTGAAGTCTTACTGTACTGTGAAATAGTTAAATTTAAGATTATACATATGGGATATAAAAGAGGAAATAACAACCATAATTATGGAAATGTGGCACAAAGCGTTTCAAAGAGGTATGAGGAGAGGTGTTGCTATGATGCTTATAACGTTTTATAATAATATAATAATTTAAAGTTATTTCCCCGCCTTTCATCAAACCTCGTTACCCAAACACTATGACTCCTGCCGAATTTTTCTTCCCAATGAATATAATAATATATTATAAAAGATGGGTATGGGACGGGGTAGACCTCGATGTTGTGGTTCATTAGATATCTCCCGAAAGGGAATACTTAGATAATTTGCAAAGGGGAAGCTATCGCCATCTTGGCGGTCAAGTGGTGCTAGTGATGCTGTGTTTACCTCTCTTGAGCCCCCCAAAAATAGTGCTTATTTGAAGTATAAATACTAACAATAACCCTATTAATAATAACAACAGTAATACTACCATTACTTAATAATAACCATAAAGTACAAATTTAAAATTTTATAAGAATTTTGAAGCACTGATACATTAATTTTATTTGTAATGTGGATTCACATTATATAACATTTTATTACACAGTGAGATGTATATCTCTAAGTACATATATTCTGAAAGTCTAATCTAAAATATTAGCAATTAAAGTACTCATGACTGGTGGTGAACCGACTATATGCAGCCATAATGACTCGTGTAGTAGATAGGCTTTAATCTCAATTAAGCACACATGTACAGTTCAGGACATTTATTAAAGGAAACGATTCGGCACGAGTGGCTTCTTCAGTCCTAATGCAGATAACTAAGAACGAGTGAATATAGGGGTAGGAGCCATGTGGCAAGCTGCCAGAGGGTGATGATAGTAGTAGTGGTATAAACCTTGGTGATAAATACCGACAAATTGGTTTAGAAAGACACTTAAGCAAACACTAATAAATATGCCATAGTGTCTGCTTACGTGTCTTTCTAAACCAGTGGTAGTAGTACTAGCAGTAGTACAAGTAGTAATAGCACAACTGATGAGGCGGGTTGGGTTTGAGAAGGACCTGTTAACATCATGTTACAGTGGTCGGTAGAATGATCAATATCCTGTTGAACAACAATTTGGATATAGTATAGCTTCCGGATTTTTACTGCGTTACTGACTGCAATTGGTGCAGCATCTATACACTTTTGTCGTCATAAATCTTTTTCAACAACTAACCTAGCCTCATTGCACTACATCAGGTGTCCAACACCGTCCCTGTGGACAGACGCGTTTTTACGGTGATCATGGTTGCAGAAGTTCTTTAACTGATCCTATCCAGAGATCTTCTTGTTTCCCTTACACATTTTGTCACATCCACCACATGGTATTGTCTATCTATACTCCTGCGCTAATGGATTTCTGCACTAAGTTTTTAGCAGTAGTTGAAGAGCTGGTGGATATTTTAACAAGTTTTCTGTCAAATATATTGGAAACGTTAGTTAGAACGTCGCTGACAGGTAGAACGATGTAACTGGGAGACTTTCCTTCAACTGGACTGGTGTTAGTCTAAGCAAAAATGTGTCACACATTTCCTGCAGTCACATAAGAAGTGTAGTTGGAAGTGTAGCGAGCTGAATGAATGTGATGTATATCCATTCTTCCTCGAGGAGGAACTGCGGACTGGAAAGTTCTGTAAGCTCTTAGAAAGGAGCCGTGACACTAGATCTTCCAGATCTAGTGTCATGGAGGGAGAAGAAATTGAAATAAATGGTTTAGAAAACCGACAAGTTGATAAATAAGACACTTGTGCATAAGTGTCTCAATCTTCAACTTGTGCAACATTTGGAAACGTTTCGCCAGCCAATGGCTTCAGTCCAATGCAGAGAAACGGTGGAAGATGAGTTTGAGGTAATCAGTCTACTACTACAAATGGACCACATACCTTGAAGTAATCCGAAACACACAACCTACACTGATTTAAAAAGACACGTGAGCAAATACTAGGACATTAAAAAACGTTTCGGTTCTGGGACCTTGATCACTTCTAACACAGAGGTTAAAATGACAAGTGTATGTAGGCGGAGAGTGAGGTGTTAGAGGTGATCAAGGTCCCAGAACCGAAATGTTTTCTAATATGTCCTAGTGTTTGCTCACGTGTCTTTCAAAACCATTTTGTAGGCATCAGTTACCAAGGTTTATACAACCTATATTACCTTCCTCACGCTCCTCCATCTTTTTATAATAATAATAATAATAATAATAATAATAATAATAAATAATAATAATATCTATTTCTATATGCTACTATACAGAAAGCCCTTTGTTAAGTAGAGCATTTCGGGCAAATAAGGTGAATTTTGTCTTAGGATGTGACCCACACCAGTCGACTAACACCCAGGTACCCATTTTACTGATGGAAAGACGTCCTAATCTTTTCGAGCCGTACCGGGGATCGATCCCCGGACCTCATCGTGTGAGCTGAGTGCGCTAACGGTCGAGCTATCTACAAGTAACACACTAATTGGCTGCACAAACTTGCGTTAACTGGAATGCAGAGTTTTCCAGAACAAGAAACTGTTGATAACTGCCACTTGTTACCTCCACATTTGAGAAGCTGGAAGCCATAAAACGTAAAACCTATTCTACTATCTTTATGCTCGCCAATCCTCTTCTGCACAAACTGGAGAATAAAAAAGTCACAATGCTGTAGTTGGAACAGTACACAGACAACCCGAGCTTAGGAAACAAACCTGCCAATGTTTTGGTCTGACGTGTATTAAACCACAAATATATTGATTATCCTCCTCCCGTCCCCCGAAGGCCTATGCTAACAGGCCGGACCTTAAATGATGGTTCATTCTTTAGTTTGCTCTGAGTGGGCCGTTTTCATTCTCATCAGTATCCCTGAGGTTAGTTGAAGAATATGACACATGTTCAACACCTGGGTATTTTTACTGCTGAAACGCTACGCCTGCACAACTGGCTTCTTCAGTCGAATACAGGAAAATATAGAACCGGAGGCAATAGCAGCAGTTTTGACCACCTTGGAAGGTGGAGGTCAATCCCTCAAGTGTAATGCATAGGCATGTGGCCAATCCTTATGTAATGAAGCAACTCAGAAGTGTAGCAGCTGGAAGTGACGTCCAAGGTGAGGTTGGCCCACTAATGGCAATAGGTCATGTTAAACAATTATTTAGAAAAGGCGTTACAAGTCTTCCCTAGTACAAAAATATCACGGAATTTGTGAGCACTGGTGCCGTCCGGTCAGAGCCTATATCACTTAACATCATTCGTCGTGTACTTAATGGCTGCATATCCCTTATACATTAATATATTAAGACATTTAGTGCGAGGTGCAAATTTGAAATTTTACCGAAATAGTTAAAAAAAAAAAACAACTTAGAATCGTTGGAATTACATCAATTTCTCGAGAATATCTTTCCTGATCTTCTTTAAACTTTTACCAGCATGGGAATGATTAATTAAAACAGCTTATCACTCACTTTAAGTTGTGTATATTTTAATTTGCCAAATTTATTAAAACACCACCATGTAGCTAGGCTTAAAGTAGACATGCGCATACACTCACAGTTCTTCCTAGATTTGAGACGTACATTCATGGTTCATATGACTCTCCTATTTGTGGTTGCAAGGGTCGAGACATAGCTCCTGGCCTCGCCTCTTCACTGACCGCTACTAGGTCCTCTCTCTAACTGCTCCTTAAACTTTATCATACCTCGTCATAAAATTATGTATGGTTCCTGCCTCCACTACATCATTTTGCCAGACTATTCCACTTCCTGACAACTCTATGACTAAAGAAATACTTCCTAACATCTCTGACTCATCTATGTCTTCAGCTTCGAACTGTGACCCCTTGTTTCTGTGTCCCATCTCTGGAACATCGTGTCTCTGTCCACCTTGTCAATTCCTCGCAGTATTTTGTGTCATCCTATCTCCCCCGAGAACATGTCTTGATGCACACGTACGTCTCGACTCAAATTTCACATAGGATTGTAGTTAATTTATCCTGACTACGAGGTTAAGAGAAGACACACGTTAGAGATGAAGCTTCTGATGGCACATTCTCTTTTCTTCACTACTGTCGGCATTATGTTTATTAGACCCTTCAGGAGTTAAGCTCAAACTCCAGATCCCGGCTGTTAATCTTAAATCGACTGACATTTTGAGTCGTTGTATTTAGTTCACTTGCGCACACACTTTACTAAGCACCTTTATATATCTCCTGCAATATCTCTTGCCTAGCCGAGAATAAAAATCATAATACCGTAGCAGCAACAATTTTCCCAAAATCTCGGATTTTTAAGAGGAACCTTATGACGACGTGTCGGTCCATCCTGAACCATTGTAGTCTCAAAACCTTGTCAAGTCATACACCTTCAATCCATCTGCAACATCCTGCACCAATATGAAGTCAACTTGTCTGGTCACACACCTAGTTTAACCCATCTACAACATCTTGCATCATTATAGTCTCAACTTTTCAGGTCACACACCTATTTTAATCCATTTACAACACTATGAGTGTAAAAATGCTTCGTATGGTCTCTATTTCACGCGAGTAATCAACTCCCATGCTGTGCTGTTGCTCTCTGCCCTGACATTTAACAAGGACATATTTTAATGTTTAATATTTTGCTCGTGTGTTAATACTTTCTAGTTCTCTAGAACGAAACACTGTTCATTAAGTTTCTGCTAGTATTAATTAAGAGTCTTTGGTTTATCCCCTTTCACTACAATGTAAAATTCCCGAGGGTTTGGTAAGAGAAGCTTAGTTGTAGCGGCCACTAATATACGTGATTCATCTCAGCTTAGCCTCGTATAACCTGCCTTTGTATACACAATCTATGCATAACCTTTCGTTGCGGCTCACGTCGTCCTGCTCGGGGATCAAATGTTTAGGAAAATTTTGTAATTTTCCTTTATTAAGATAGAGGTGGTGAGGTGATGGGGTTGAGAGAGGGGCTGTTGGAACGTTCTCACATGATGCGACAACATAAAGCATCGTACATTCGACCACGTGACTTTCTTGATGGCTAGACCGAAGTCTGAAAGGTGTTCCCTTTGTAAGGTAATAGGGGCTTCAGGCGTTTTATTTCTCTCTTTTTCTTTTTGTACCATTTATCTAGTGGATTACTAAGTGTAACTCCCAGACTCGAGATTAAGCTTCGTCTGTTTCTCGACGAGATATCGATTTTACTCGGTAATTCTTATAAAATTTCCTGGACATGAGTCACCACCGCTAAGTCAGGAAATACTCCTAAATGCATATTGTAGTTAAACACTGCATCATTGATGTCCTTAAGTTTGGAACTGGACATCACGTCCAGGAAGGACAAGCCGTGGTAGGCGCAACTCAAACTATGACCCTGCTTAGCCATGGGCACCATGAACACATCACTTTATGCGATGCCATTATTTTTCAGGTAATTAAACATAAAACTTTTCATCGGTGGTCCATTAGAGTCATAATAAATGTAAGTCCCATCATGCCAGCGGTAGAGAGAAACTGCATGACCCATTGCGACCTGAGGCTGTCCCAGAAATACAAGTAAGCCCGTGCCCGGGATCAGTCTTGGCGATCGCTCAGCCTAGTTCTCAAACATGAATCTACACTTTCTCAGTGGACGTGACGTCTTCGAGAGGATTTCTTATATCATACCACACGTCAGGGGACAGACTTCACTCATCACCGGATGATACGTTCCCAAATATTCCACTTCCATAGCGTATTTTATCTGAAGATAATTCTGAATTAATTTACTAACCAAAGACTCTTCTATATCCAAAAGGATTTAACAGTGACATTGGAATTTTTTTACTATAGTGTAGTGAAACCACAAAAATGGGTGACGTATAGTGTTATGTACTAAAGTAACGTAGTGCTCAGTGAAGTGACGTATAGTGTCATGAAGTTGGTTATGTAATGACATGACGTGTAGTGTCATGTACTGAAGCTACGTGTAGTGTCATGTACTGAAGCTACGTGTAGTGTCATGTACTGGAGCTACGTGTACTATCATGTACTGAAGCTACGTGTAGTGTCATGTACTGGAGCTACGTGTAGTGTCATGTACTGGAGCTACGTGTACTGTCATGTACTGAAGCTACGTGTAGTGTCATGTACTGGAGCTACGTGTAGTGTCATGTACTGGAGCTACGTGTACTGTCATGTACTGAAGCTACGTGTAGTGTCATGTACTAAAGCTACGTGTAGTGTCATGTACTAAAGCTACGTGTAGTGTCATGTACTGAAGTGACGTGTAGCGTCATGTATTAAAGTAACGTAGTTTCATATAGTGAAGTGACGTATAGTGTCGTGAAGTGTGGTTATGTACTCAAGTGACGTGTAGTGTCATGTATTGAAGTGACGTGTAGTGTCATGTAGTGAAGATATGTGACGTATAGTGTCATGTATTGAAGTGACGTGTAGTGTCATGTAGTGAAGATATGTGACGTATAGTGTCATGTATTGAAGTGACGTGTAGTGTCACGTAATGAAGTGACGTGTAGTGTCACGTAGTGAAGTGACGTGTTTACCGTGTTACCGTGTAGTGTCATGTAGTGAAGTGACGTGTAGTGTCATGTAGTGAAGGGACGTGTAGTGTCATGTAGTGAAGGGACGTGTAGTGTCATGCAGTGAAGATATGTGACGTATAGTGTTATGAGGAAGATGTGATGTAATGTGTCATGTAGAAGATATGTGAGTGTCATGTAGATGTGACGTATAGTGTCATGTAAAAGATGTGACTTTTAGTGTCATGTAGTGAAGGTGATAGATGTATTGTGTCATGTGGTGAAGGTGATAGATGTATTGTGTCATGTAGTGAAGGTGAAAGATGTATTGTGTCATGTGGTGAAGGTGATAGATGTGTTGTGTCAGGTGGTGAAGGTAATAGATGTATTGTGTCATGTAGTGAGGGTGGTAGATGTATTGTGTCATGTAGTGAAGGTGGTAGATGTATTGTGTCGTGTAGTGAAGGTGATAGATGTATTGTGTCATGTAGTGAAGGTGATAGATGTATTGTGTCATGTAGTGAAGGTGGTAGGTGACATAGTGTCATGTGGTGAAGATGACAGTTGACATAGTGTCATGTGAAGATAACAGGTGACATACAGTGTCATGTGGTGAAGATGACAGGTGACATACAGTGTCATGTGGTGAAGATGACAGGTGACATACAGTGTCATGTGGTGAAGATAACAGGTGACATACAGTGTCATGTGGTGAAGATAACAGGAGACATACAGTGTCATGTGGTAAAGATAACAGGTGACATACAGTATGAGGTGTTTTATCTCCGTTATGCGCGCCGTGAAGGTTCTCTGTACATTTTCTAGGTCAGCAATTTCACCTGCCTTGAAAGGTGCTGTTAGTGTGCAGCAATATTCCAGCCTAGATAGAACAAGTGACCTGAAGAGTGTCATCATGGGCTTGGCCTCCCTAGTTTTGAAGGTTCTCATTATCCATCCTGTCATTTTTCTAGCAGATGCGATTGATACAATGTTATGGTCCTTGAAGGTGAGATCCTCCGACATGATCACTCCCAGGTCTTTGACGTTGGTGTTTCGCTCTATTTTGTGGCCAGAATTTGTTTTGTACTCTGATGAAGATTTAATTTCCTCGTGTTTACCATATCAGAGTAATTGAAATTTCTCATCGTTGAACTTCATATTGTTTTCTGAAGATGACAGGTGACATACAGTGTCATATAGTGAAGATAACAGGTGACATACAGTGTCATGTGGTGAAGATATCAGGTGACATACAGTGTCATGTGAAGATAACAGGTGACATACAGTGTCATGTGGTGAAGATAACAGGTGACATACAGTGTCATGTGGTGAAGATAACAGGTGACATACAGTGTCATGTGGTGAAGATAACAGGTGACATACAGTGTCATGTGGTGAAGATAACAGGTGACATACAGTGTCATGTGGTGAAGATGACAGGTGACATACAGTGTCATGTAGTGAAGATGACAGGTGACATACAGTGTCATGTGGTGAAGATGACAGGTGACATACAGTGTCATGTAGTGAAGATGACAGGTGACATACAGTGTCATGTAGTGAAGATGACAGGTGACAGTGTCATGTAGTGAAGATAACAGGTGACATACAGTGTCATGTAGTGAAGATAACAGGTGACAGTGTCATGTGGTGAAGATGACAGGTGACATACAGTGTCATGTAGTGAAGATAACAGGTGACATACAGTGTCATGTGGTGAAGATGACAGGTGACATACAGTGTCATGTAGTGAACATAACAGGTGACATACAGTGTCATGTAGTGAAGATAACAGGTGACATACAGTGTCATGTAGTGAAGATAACAGGTGACATACAGTGTCATGTGGTGAAGATGACAGGTGACATACAGTGTCATGTAGTGAAGATGACAGGTGACATACAGTGTCATGTGGTGAAGATGACAGGTGACATACAGTGTCATGTAGTGAAGATAACAGGTGACATACAGTGTCATGTGGTGAAGATGACAGGTGACATACAGTGTCATGTGGTGAAGATGACAGGTGACATACAGTGTCATGTGGTGAAGATGACAGGTGACATACAGTGTCATGTAGTGAAGATAACAGGTGACATACAGTGTCATGTGGTGAAGATGACAGGTGACATACAGTGTCATGTAGTGAAGATGACAGGTGACATACAGTGTCATGTGGTGAAGATGACAGGTGACATACAGTGTCATGTAGTGAAGATAACAGGTGACATACAGTGTCATGTGGTGAAGATGACAGGTGACATACAGTGTCATGTAGTGAAGATAACAGGTGACATACAGTGTCATGTAGTGAAGATAACAGGTGACATACAGTGTCATGTAGTGAAGATAACAGGTGACATACAGTGTCATGTGGTGAAAATTAATAATGTAGTACCATGTAATATTAATAGTTTTATATAACACCCGCCAGCGTGACCCGAAAAAAATTGTGTAGTGAAGATGGTGTGTATTGTATGGTGTCATGTGCGCATCTGTAGTGAAGATGGTGAGTGGTGCTGTTGGGTTATGTACTGAAGATAGTGATGTGTGATGCACGTGTTTAGGGTAGTGATGATAGTGAGTGGTGTGGTAAAGATGGTGATGCATGTTGACATGCATGGTATAGTGAAGATGGTGAAAGGTGTTGCGTGGTATACTGAAGATAGTGAGACGTGTTGTATAGTGTAGTAAAGATGGTGATGGGTGTAGTGAAGATAATGAAGAAGTGCAAACTTAGGAGTATCACTACTTTGTGATCGTCAATATGGCTTCAGGAAAGGTTACTCTGCTGCTGATCTGTTGTTAAACCTCTCCACTAAGTGGCACCAGTCACTGGATGAATCCAAAGTCAGCTGTGTGGTAGCACTGGACATTGCTGGCGCTTTCGACCGGGTGTGGCACCAGGGCCTCTTAGCAAAACTTCAAGCACTGGGAATTGCAGGCTCTACGCTATGTCTCCTCAGTGATTACCTTCATGGTAGATCTCTAAGTGTAGTCCTCAATGGAACGGAATCAGCAAGACATCCTATTGGGGCAAGCGTTCCACAAGGAAGTGTGCTGGGTCCACTGTTATGGAATGTCTACTTCAACGACCTTCTTCATCTCATCCCAGAATCACATGCATATGCAGACGACTGTACACTGACATTCACTTATCCAAGAGAAGAAATGCCAGCTGCTCTAAGCTACATCAATCACCAGCTGAGAGCTATATCAGCTTGGGGAAATAGATGGCAAGTAACATTTGCACCTGAGAAAACGCAAATGATGATCGTCTCTAGGCACCATGATGGTAATGCTGGTGCAGTAGTAAGGATGAATGGGAGGATGTTGGCACCTGGAGAAGAAGTTGATATCCTTGGGGTGAAATTTGACTCCAAACTAACCATGAAGAACCATGTTGTAAATCTTGCAAACAAGGCAGCCAGGAAGCTTACAGCACTTCGCCGTATCTCGCATCTGCTTGACAGTAGGGGTTGCAAGATACTGTACGAGGCACAAGTACGCTCACACCTTGAGTATGCTCCACTTTCTTGGTTTGCCTGTCCCCCCTCTCATCTGCGACTGCTTGACAGAGTAGAGAACAGAGCAAGACGTCTCATCTCTCGCCTGGACCCATCCTGGATGGATCTGTCATTTCAGCAGAGCCTTCAACATAGGAGGGATGTGGGTGGCCTTACTGTTATGTACAAGGCCAATATTGTCAAAATACCACACTTGGATCCACTTCGAGGACAGCGCGAAACAAGCTTTTATGCCACAAGACGGGCAGAAAGCAGCAACTTCACTCTGGCTGTACCCTTCTCCAGAACATCACTCCATCTGAGATCATACATACCCAGGATGACTCGAGTATGGAACACATTCGTTCAGCATAATGATGTCAACGAGATAACGTCAGTTGATCAAATGAAAATGCTGGCCCACAGATGGCTCCAACTTCATCCTGTTCCCTACTTGTATGTCTCATAACAATAAAAATGCTTTCAAATGAGCTGATGTAGGTAACAGCTCTTAGCTTGTCAATAAAGTTAGGAATCCTTAACCTGTAAATAGCTTGTCAATAAAGCTAGGGATCCTTAACCTTGTCAAACCATGTGTAAAAAAAAAAAAAAAAAAAAAAAAAAAAAAAAAAAAAAAAAAAAAAAAAAAAAGAAAGAGAGAGAGAGAGAGAGAGAGAGAGAGAGAGAGACCTGGTCAAGCACATCAAAAAGTTAGAGAAAGTGCCAAGGTTTGCAACAAGACTAGTCCTGGAGCTAAGGGGTATGTCCTACGAGGAGAGGTTAAAGGAAATCAACCTGACGACACTGGAGGACAAGAAGGATAAGGGGGACATGATAACGGCGTATAAAATACTGAGAAAAATTGACAAGATGGACAGTGACAGAATGTTTCAGAGATGGGACACACTCATATGAGTCACAGGAATGTTAGGAAGTATTTCTTCAGTCATAGAGTTGTCAGGAAGTGGAATAGTCTGGAGAGTGATGTAGTGAAAGCAGAATCCATGCATAGATTTAAGACGAGGTACCTTTGATATACTTTTGATGAGTTTTATGTTTCACTACTCTCGGAGCCCGGCCATGAACCAGGTTCGTCTGGTGCTTGCCTGGTCAACCAAGCTGTTGCTACTGGAGGCCAGCTGCCCCACATATCCATCACAGCCTGGTTGATCTGGCACCTGGTGAAAATACTTGTCCAGTTTTCTCTGGAAGACTTCTACATTTGTTCCAGCCGTGTTTCTGATATCTTCTGGTAAGATGTTAAATAGTCTGGGGCAACGAATGTTGATACAGTGTTCCCTTATTGTCCCCACCGCACCCCATGCGCCCCACTGGGTTTATTTTGCACTTCCTCCCATGTCCCAGGCCCAGACTCGTGGAACTCCGTGTTCATCAAGAATTGCAAGTAGCCCCTATCGCGTGCCTTCAGCATTTTATGGAGAGAGAGCATGGACACAGGGGTCATCCCACACACACTAAAAACAACATAGCCCCACTCCACAAAGGGGGCAGTAAAGCAACTGCAAAGAACTATAGACTGATAGCGCTAACGTCCCACATCATAAAAAATCTTCGAGAGGGTTCTAAGAAGCAAGATCACCAACCACCTAAATACCCATCAATTACACAACCCAGGGCAACACGGGTTTAGAGCAGGTCGCTCCTGCCTGTCCCAGCTACTGGACCAGTATGACAAGGTCCTGGATGCTGTAGAGGATAAACAAAATACAGACACAGTATACACAGACTTTGCAAAAGCTTTCGACAAGTGTGACCATGGTGTAACAGCACACAAAATGCGTGATCAAGGAATAACAGGAAAAGTTGGTAGATGGATCTATAACTTCCTGAAAAATAGAACACAGAGTGTAGACAGCCTGTACTGTCTGCACAGACAGTCTATGCTGTTTGCCAGCTTAGTTCATATTTCACGCCACTAAGGTGCTGCCCTCTGGGCCTGCCCAAGTCTGTGGGACGCTGGTCCCACACACACTCACTCTCTCAGCGGCCTAGCAGCAAGCAAGGCCTACTAGCTCTCTCCCTCGTGGGATGGCCCTACCCGGGCCATGGGCACAACACACAAGCCTGTGTACCCACCACGACTTTGCAAATAAAGTAAGAAGCCCCCGAAGACGTTTATCATTTACCCGCTCCGCTAATCACCAAACTCATTAAACAAGAGTAATAGTAAACAGAGTAAAATCGCAGGCAACCACAGTAAAAAGCTCTGTTCCACAAGGCACAGTACTCGCTCCCCTTCTGTTCATCATCTTCATTTCTGACATAGAGATGTAAGCCATAGCTCCGTGTCTTCCTTTGCGGATGACACCCGGATTACCATGACAGTGACCTCCATCGACATTGCGAAACTCCAAGCGGACATCAATCAAATCTTCGAATGGGCCACTCAAAACAATATGAAGTTCAACGAGGAGAAATTTCAACTACTCAGATATGGGAAACTTGAGGAAATTAAAATTGTATCAGAGAATACGACAAATTCTAACCATACAATAGAGCAGAAAAGTAATGTGAAGGACCTGGGAGTGATAACGTCAAAGGATCTCGCCTTCAAAGACCACAACAATGTATCTACCTCATCTGCTAGGAAAATGATATAATGGATAATGAGAACCTTAAAAACTAGGGACACCAAGCCCATGATGATTCTCTTCAAATCGCTTGTGCTCTCTAGGCTGGAATACTGCTGTAAACTAACAGCCCCCTTCAAGGCTGACGACATTGCAGACCTGGAGAGTGTACAAAGAACTTTCACGGCACACACAAGTACGATAAGGCACCTAAATTACTGGGAACGGTTGAAGGTCCTTAATCTGGATTCCCTGGAAGGTAGGCGAGAGAGATACATGATAATGTACACTTGGAAGGTCCTAGAGGGATTTATACCAAACCTGCACACGAAAATCACTCCATATGAAAGCAAAAGACTCGGCAAGAGATGCAACATTCCCCTGATGAAAAGCAGGGGCGCCACGAGTACACAGAGACAACACAATAAGTGTCCGGGGCCCAAAACTGTTCAACTGTCTCCCGGCATACATAAGGGGGATAACCAAAAGACCCCTGGCTGTCTTCAAGAAGGCACTGGACAGGCACCTAGAGTCGGTACCTGGCCAACTGGGCTGTGGTTTGTGCGTTAGCTTGCGTGCGGCCAGCAGTAACACCCTGATTGATCAGACCCTGATCCACCATGAGGCCTGGTCTCAGACCGAGCCGCGACGGCGTTGACCCCCGAAACCCTCTCTAGGTAAACTCCAGGTAATATCTCTCACTCCAGTATGTTGTTATGGCAGTGTGCAGATTTGAGACCAGGCTCTCGAGTACTTTCCATGTATACATTATCATGTATCTCTCTATTTCCTCCGCTCCAGCGAGTACATGTTCAAGACTGTAAAGCGTTCCCAGATATTTAAATGCTTTACTGTTAATAATCTTAACCAGAAATAGACAAGCAAAATGAAGAAGATAAAACAAGGGATAGTTTGAAGGTGCAACCAAGTGCTTTGAGAGGACAGTCAAGACTAACATACACAGTACATAAGAACATAGGAAAGGAGGAATACTGGAGAAGACCCACTGGTCTATACTAGGCAGGTCTTCCTCAAACCCAGGGAGTGTGTGGACCTAGTAGCGATCAGCGAATGGGCGGGGCCAGGAGCTGCGACTCGATCCCTGCAGCCAGGAATAAGCGAGTATATGCACCTCGAACGTGATGGAAACAGACACCTCTCCGTGCGTCCCGGGAGAGGGAGCAGAGGCAGTGTTTGCAGCTAGCAACATTCTTCAAGTCTATCGACACAGGACAACTGCCGGAGGTGTGATGGACAGCATATCTAGTCCCAATTTAAAAAAAAAAAAAAAGAGACATCGTTAAACTACATACCAGCGTCACTGACATGTATAATATGTAAAGTTATGGAGAAGATTAGCAGGAGAGTGGTGGAGAACCGGTTAATAAGCGGGTTTGTACACGACAAACGCATGCCTTTGGGGATGGAAAATCCAGTGTCACCAATCTACTGTTCTTCGACAAGGTAACAGAAGTAAGACAGGAAAGAGAGAGATACGTAGATGGCATTTTCTTGGACTGTAGGAAGGTTTCTGACACAGTACCACACAAAAGCCTGATGTGGCATGCAAAGAGTACATAACCTTCATTCGGCGCATGTACACACCCTCATTGAAAGGCTATCTCCCCCAACCAGCGAATCAGTACTAAGGGTCGGACGACGGGGCCCCATCGTTCGATCAGTACCCAGGTTCAGCCAATGAGAAGATGGTTTTGGCAATCGCAGAGGTGCTGTGGGCACCACTCGCCTGTCTGCCCTTGTCATTCCCATTCTAGAGCTGGTTGAAGCACGGTCTGCTCTCTAGTGGCTTCTATTCTGCCTTGCTTACCGTGGAGTGCACTAATACCTATTGTTGTACATAGTGTATATAGTGTACATACTTCTGTTCTTACTTGGTGAAGGATAATATAAGTCAAAAGTTTTTCTGCTGCGTTTGTTTTGCTCCCTCTACACCCAGGATAACAGGCCTTTGGATTCCTGGGTTGTAATACCTGAGAAGCAGGAAGGAATAACGGAATAACGGGGAAAGCACTACAATGGGTCAAGGCATACCTGACAGAAAGGAAACAACGAGCGATGTCCCGTGAAGAGGAGTCGGAATGGGTCCATGTGACGAGCGGGGTTCCACAAGGATCAGTACTAGGATCAATGCAGCACATGGGCGCCTGACATATATAAGAATAGCTTTCGACATCTAATTAAGGAGTCATTTACGACACTGTAAACTATGTACATCAGGCCCACACTGGAGCATACAGAGCCAGTATGGAGCCCTCAACTGGTCAGGCATGTCAAATAATTAAAGAAAGTGCAGTGGTTTGCAACGAAACTAATCCCGGAGCTAAGGAGTATGTCCTACGAGGAGAAGTTAAGAGAGCTCAACCTGATGACACTGGAGGACAATGGGGGATATGGTAACACAAAAAAATACCGAGATGAATTGACAGAGTGAATAGGGACAAATTGTTTGAGATGGGAAGCATGAATAGTAGGGCACAACTGAAAGTTGAAAACTCAGATGAGTTCTAGGGATTTTAAGAAGTATTTCTTTAGCCGTTAGGTATTCAATAGTCGAACGAATTGGAGAGTGAAGCGGAAGAGGCAGGAACTTTACACAGCTTTAAGAAGAGATACGAAGAGGCTCTCGAAGCCTGGAGAGAGTGAACTTAGTAGTGGCCAGCGAAGAGGTGGGACCAGGAGCTTAGTACACGCACATAGGCGCTGTGACTCGACCCTTGCAACCACAAAAAGGTGAGCGCGCGCGCGCGCACACACACACGAGGACAAGTGTATGTCGATAAATGCCTTTGACAATTGGTAACACGCACTCACACAGATACAGGTGGAGCCAGGAGCTGTAAATCGACCCCTGCAATCACATGCAGGCGAGTACACATACACATATAAAAAAAAATCACAGCAGGACGCACTCACACAGATACAGGTGGAGCCAGGAGCTGTAAATCGACCCCTGCAATCACATACAGGCGAGTACACATACACATATAAAAAAAAATCACAGCAGGAGCTATAAATCGACCCATGCAACCACAAATAGGTGAGTACACCACACAGCATATCAAGTGTCTGTCGACAACACACACACACACACACACACACACACACTGCAAAGGTTTGTAACAAGACTAGACAGGTTAAGGGAAATCAATCTGACGACACTGGAGGACAGAAGGGATGGGGGCGGCATGATAACGACATATAAAAGGTGGATAGGGACAGGATGTTTCAAGAATGGGAAGTTGAAGACTCAGATGAGTCACAGGGATGTTAGTATTTCTTCCGTCATAGAATTGTCAGGAAGTGGAATAGTCTGGAGGGTGATGTAGCGGAGGTAGGATCCATACATAGCTTTAAGAAGAGGTATGATAAAGCTCATGGAGCAGGGAGAAGAGCGGACCTAGTAGCAACCAGCGAAGAGGCGGGGCCAAGAGCTGTGAATCGACCCCTGCAACCACAATTAGGTGACTACACTCATACACTTTCATCAGAATTAGTTTTATGACAGAGTCACAGAGATAAAACAAGAAAGACCTGGCTGGGTACACTGCATCCTCTTGGACAGGAGGAGAGCATCTAACACAGTACCACAACACAGATTCATGCAGGAAGTAGAGCAACAAGCAGGGTTAAAATGCAGGGTGCTCCAGTGACCAGTTGTGTACCTGTACGATGGTGTGCTGAGTCACAGTATAGGATGAGACATCAGAATGAGAGAGAGAGAGAGAGAGAGAGAGAGAGAGAGAGAGGGGGGGGGAAGGATCCGGCCAGGATCAGTACTAGGACCACTTCCTAATAAATATGTGCACTCCCCACCATTGGAAGCAGTACTGTGTGAACGATCCACCAGAGGGAACTGAGTCCATGTGAACGACCCACCAAAGGGAGCCGAGTCCATGTGAACGACCCACCAGAGGGAGCCGAGTCCATGTGAACGACCAATCAGAGGGAACTGAGTCCACGTGAACGACCCACCAGAGGGGACTGGGTCCATGTGAACGACACCCCAGAGGGGACTGGGTCCATGTGAACGACCAACCAGAGGGAACTGAGCCCATGTGAACGACCAACCAGAGGGAACTGAGTCCATGTGAACGACCCACCAGAGGGAACCGAGTCCATGAGTTACTGTTTACAGATGCTTTACCACGAGAATAACAAAAAGAGGTGAAGTCAATGATAAACTTTAGGAAGATCTTAAACTACAGATGTGGTCAAACAAGTGGCTTATCGAATTCAACCCAAACAAGTGCAAGATCATGGGAATTTTTAGGAGAAAGAAGACCGGCCACGGAACACAAGAGCGGAGATAAACTGACAACATCAGAATGAGAAGGATCTGCGGGTAAATATAACACCTAGTGTATTGCAGCATACGCAAGATTATCAAAATCTCAGAACAGCATTTAGGAAATTTAGTTCCCCCCTCTCCCCCCTTTGTTTATGGTTGTACCTCCTGTGGGCTCCTTAGCTCTCCTGCAGTGCTCCTTTTTCTTATTAGACTGACTACTACCACTCCTTTATACTACCATTACTGCTTCTACCTTTTCTACTACCACTACTAGTGCCTCCCTTCTGTTCCCTTTATCTCTTGTGGCAAAAAAAAAAAAAAACTACTCCCCCTACTTTCTACTTCCTCTACTACTACTTCCACTACCAACATTACCATTACTTTTTCTTCCTGTCTCCCGTCCCTCTCCCCCCTCGTATGTATAAACTGTCCCACTCATTCTCTGAATGGGAATCTAATTCCTTGCTTCCTTTCCTTGATGTCCATGTTCACCGCTCAGATACAGGTTTTTTCTTTTCCGTTTACCGAAAACCTATGCACAGTGGCATGTACATTCACTACTTTTCTTATCATACTTCCCCTGTCAAGAAAAGTGTTCTTATCTCCCTCTTTCTCCGTGCCCTCCGCATCTGTGATCCTCAGTTCCTTCCCGCAGAAATTTCCATTCTTCATAATTCGTTTTCCCGTCTTGGCTACCCTTCCCATTTCATAGACTCTGCCTTCTCACGTGCTAAACGTAATTTCTTCTCTCCCAAACTCTCTACTCCTGGGAACTCTTCTGTCCTCTGCCTTTCCTACATTTCCGGTCTTTCTAATCTCAGCAATTCTCTCCGTCCCTTAAACATCAAGCTTACTTTCCGCCAGACTAACACTCTTCGCACTAATCTCGTTCATACTTCTTCTCCCTCTACAGATGTTCCTGGTGTCTACTCTATTTCTTGCTCTTCCTGTCCTCTTCAATACTTTGGAGAAACTGGCCGATCTCTTTTTGACAGACTTAGAGAACACAAAAATAGTGTTAGGCTTGCCGACACTAACAATGCTCTGTTCTGTCACGTCAGAGATCACAGCCATCCTATTGACTGGTCTTCCGCTAAAACAGTCTTCCCTACTTCCAACTCGAACAGTCGCCGTGTAAGTTGAATCATCTCTAATACACAACTTTCCTTGTATGAATCTTAGTCCTGGCTTCGTCTCTGTAGATGCCTTCCTCTCCCACTACATTGTAAAATGCTCCAAACTTCAGAACACCCGTGACTTAACCTGACTCCTCATTTTTTTTCTTCTTCTCCCTTTTCCCCTTTCCTCTTTCCTTTTTTGTCTTTCTTCTGTCACGTGTTTCTGTTCCTTCATTATTTATTTCATCACTTCCCCTTCCCCCCACCTCTGTGCACTTGCTCTCCCTCTGTGGGCACCTAGCTCCCTTGCAGTGCTCCCCTTTCTTTATATTTGACTGGCTCCTCCTTAATTCCCCACTACTACCACTACTACTACCACTACCACTACTACTACTACTACCACCACTACCTCTTCCTGCCTATATATAGCCGTCCTGCTCCACTTTTGGTTAGTGTGACTTTGTAAATGGTCCAAGTCGGACCGAAACGTCGTCGTAAGCTCCTCTCTTCTATGTGCGGGTTATTTGTGTATCGTTCGTCACGGTATTGTGCCTTTTTTGTTCTCTTTTGTCTGTGTGACTTGTACACGGTACAAGTCGGTCCGAAACGTCGACATAAGCTTTCTCTCCTATGTGCGGGTTGCTTGTGTATTCAGGAACTTTAACAAAGAATCCATCGACATGGAGCTCGACGCCTGGTCAAGCACATGCAGAAGCTCGAAAAAGGTCCAAACCAGACCAGTACCAGAACTGAGGGAAAATTACTACGAGGATAGGTTGAATTGAGCCTGACGACCTTGGCTGAGAGAAGGAGGAGGGGGGAGGGGCGGCATGATCACATGTTAGGTACATAGACACATGTGTAACTAATGTGACATTGTGTTGTGACAATGTTTCACTCTCCTGGAGAGCGAAACGTTGTCACATTAGTTACACACGTGTCTATACCTAACATGGTCGGTAATTCTTCCATTATTACTAATGATTACAACATGAAATTTCCTAACATGAAGTGATAAAGAAGTTAAGAAAAAAATATGTTGAAAATTATATAAAATACCGATACCTTGATTAAGACACAAGTACAACAGTTAGCAAACGTTTTAACAACAATGTGTGGTGATTAAGAGCAGATTGTTTGAATAAAGACGACCATGATCAAGGGGACACTGGTGGAAGCCTACAGCACAGACCAACCACAGTTATGCAAGAATTATTTCTTTTAGTCTCAGGGTATTTGAGAAGTGGAATGACTCGGACGAGGCAGTGATAGAGGCAAACTAAGTACACAGCTTCTGGACTAGATATGATTAAGGACCCCCCCCCCCCAAGAGGCCAGAAATCAGTGATGGTGATAAAAGCAGCCTTGAAGGCAGGGCCAGGAGCCGAGTCTCGACCCCCCTGGAAACACAACTCGGCTGAGTATACCCACACACTTATCAGTAATATCATACCAACTCTGAAATACCCACAGGATGGGTACGGGACGTATAATGAAGATGTGAAACTAACTCTAAAACTCCTTACTAACCTGTAATGAGCATTGACTTACTGGCAGCAACAGCCTGGTTGATCAGGCGGTCCAGGACACACTACAGCCTCAAGCTGAGATAGGAGAATACCAGCACTCACGTCACTGACCACAGGTTAGTGACAGGTGTGCTCACGAAGACTGGCAAGGAGGAACTGATCAGTGGAGGGCGGGCACTCTTGAAGGAGTGAGAGGGGGAGAAGGAACTAAGGAGAGGGGGAGAAGGAACTAAGGAGAGGGGGAGAAGGAACTAAGGAGAGGAAGAGAAGGAACTAAGGAGAGGAAGAGAAGGAACTAAGGAGAGGAAGAGAAGGAACTAAGGAGAGGAAAAGAAGGAACTAAGGAGAGGAGAAGGAACTAAGGAGAGGAGAAGGAACTAAGGAGAGGAGGAGAGAGGAGAAAAAGAAGTGGAGACAGAACAAAGAGGAAAAGACAGGATGCGAGGTAGAGATAGGAGACAGATAAGGATAGAGAATAAAATCAATGGAGAGAGAGTGAGAGAGAGTGAGAGAGAGAGAGAGAGAGAGAGAGAGGGAGAGAGAGAGAGGGAGAGAGGGAGAGAGAGAGAGAGAGAGAGAGAGAGAGAGAGAGAGAGAGAGAGAGAGGAGGAGGAGGAGGAGGAGAGGAGAGAGAGGAGAGAGAAGAGAGAGAAGAGAGAGAAGAGAGAGAGAGAAGAGAGAGAGAGAGAGTGGGAGAGAGAGAGGAGAGAGAGAGGAGAGAGAGAGGAGAGAGAGAGGAGAGAGAGAGAGAGAGAGAGAGAGAGAGGAGAGAATGGGGGAAACCAGGTCTGGCAAGGTAAGGTGAGGGGGCAGGGTGTGGAGGATACAGGGTGTGGAGGATACTGGGTGTTGGAGGATACAGACTGTGGAGGATACTGGGTGTTGGAGGATACAGACTGTGGAGGATACTGGGTGTTGGAGGATACAGGGTGTGGAGGATACTGGGTGTTGGAGGATACTGGGCATCGAAGATACTAGGTGTGGAGGATACTGGGTGTGGAAGATACTGGGTGTGGAGAATACAGGGGTGGGAATACAGGAAGTGAGGAAACAGGGTGGGGGATACAGGGTGTGGAGGATACTGGGTGTGGAAGATACTGGGTGTGGAGGATACTGGGTGTGGAAGATACTGGGTGTGGAAGATACTGGGTGTGGAAGATACTGGGTGTGGAAGACACTGGGTGTGGAGAATATAGGTGTGGGAATACAGGGAATGAGGAAACAGGGTGGGGGATACAGGGTGTGGATGATACTGGGTGTGGAAGATACTGGGTGTGGAAGATACTGGGTATGGAGAATACAGGGGTGAAAAAACAGGGTGGGAATACAGGGTGTGGAGGATACTGGGTGTGGAAGATACTGGGTGTGGAAGATACTGGGTGTGGAAGATACTGGGTGTGGAAGATACTGGGTATGGAGAATATAGGTGTGGGGATACAGGGAATGAGGAAATAGGGTGGGGATTCAGGGTGTGGAGGATACTGGGCGTGGAAGATACTAGGTGTGGAAGATACTGGGTGTGGAGGATACTGAGTGTGGAAGATACTGGGTGTGGAGGATACTGGGTGTGGAGAACATAGGTGTGGGGATACAGGGAGTGAGGAAACAGGGTGGGGGATATAGGGTGTGGATACTGGGCGTGGAAGATATTGGGTGTGGAGGATACTGGGTGTGGAGAATATAGGTGTGGGGATACAGGGAGTGAGGAAACAGGGTGGGGGATACAGGGTGTGGAGGATACTGGGTGTGGAAGATACTGGGTGTGGAAGATACTGGGTGTGGAAAATACTGGGTGTGGAAGATACTGGGTGTGGAAGATACTGGGTGTGGGGATACAGGGAGTAAGGAAATAGGGTGGGGATACAGGGTGTGGAGGATACTGGGCGTGGAAGATACTAGGTGTGGATGATACTGGGTGTGGAAGATACTGGGTGTGGAGGATACTGAGTGTGCAAGATACTGGGTGTGGAGGATACTGGGTGTGGAGAATATAGGTGTGTGGATACAAGGAGTGAGGAAACAGGGTGGGGGATATAGGGTGTGGATACTGGGCGTGGAAGATATTGGGTGTCGAGGATACTGGGTGTGGAGGATACTGGGTGTGGAGAATATAGGTGTGGGGATACAGGGAGTGAGGAAACAGGGTGGGGGATATAGGGTGTGGATACTGGGCGTGGAAGATACTGGGTGTGGAGGATACTGGGTGTGGAGGATACTGGGTGTGGAGGATACTGGGTGTGGAGAATAAAGGTGTGGGGATACAGAGAGTGAGGAAACAGGGTGGGGGTACAGGGAGGATACATGACCTTCAAGAGAGGCTCCCTGAGATTACAAGCACAACCCAGCTCAGCAAGGTCATCCCCCGCCCCAGGCTGCTGGTACAAGGGGTGGATGTACCTCTGTGCACCCTGCACACGGTGCACCCCCTGTGCACCCTGATATATGTACACACGTGCACCGTGTACACCCTGAATATGAGCTTGTAAGAGTTAATTTAATATGTTTATTATGCACCCCATACCCATCCTAGCTTGTAAGATAATTGCCAATAAAATGTACTTCTATAATTATCGGTAAAAGTCAGTTTGTTTACCTTAACCCGTGATTATCTCAGTACTTATATTCCTTAAGTGACCAGTGTTCTTTATCTTAATTTTAAGGGAGTTTTAAGAGGGTAGTCGCCTTCTGGGAACACCGAGGATGGAAGGGATGAAGCCTTGTTCACCCTGGTTATCTCGCAAAAACGGGTATACCAAGTACGAGTATACCAAGAATGGGTATACCGTACCTATAATATTTATATGATTTTTTCCCCAATGGTTTTTGTGTGATTCAGCAGTTTCTGTGTGATGACTTAAGAACGCTTCTTCTGGTCGATTTCAAACTTTCAAGTGAAGTGTATCTCACTGAGGCTTACTGGTTTGTGTGGTAACCAGAGAATGCTGTTTCTGATCGTTTTCAAACCTTTAGCTTTGATGTGTTCTTATAAGACGGTTTACATTATTTTGTGGCTATATAAGCAGTAACTTACCAATTTTAATTAACTGGTAGCATGTTGATTTTTGTGATAACTTGAGAATGCTTATTTCGATCGACTTTAAACTCTTAGTACTGGAATACCATAGTGATTTCAAGGGTTTATTTAGTTCTGGATGGTGTAAATTCTAATATGACAATCCATTGGTCTACAAATATTGAACAGTTGTGTGTTTCGTAGGAAAACTGCCATTTGAAGGTTTTTCTGGTGTCGAAAACAAATATGTCCATAATAACAATAGAATGTCTAAATTTTCGAAGGAAATTTATTTACACAGTATATTAGTACGTACCTGCATAATGAATTCCCTTATACTGATTCAAGCCGACACTTGTTTGCCTGTCTTGTATTCCACTACTGGAGCATCTCTCGTTATTATCCGGTAATGATCTGCTAACAATGACGGACTCCATGTTCCCCCGATATTGTTTCTCCATGACCAACCTGTCCTGGTAGTAACGTCCATGTTAATCGATAACTCCTCAGCTTTCTGGAAAAGAAAATCTAGATGCAAATGGAGGAAATGTATCTTTAAAGACATTGAAGCCCATTTTTTGATATGCCTAAGTAGGTTTTTCCACTAGCATCCCTGTGTCAGCTCTGATATTTCTGAGATATACTTGCTAGCTACTAATCTGAAAGCAACCCACACATTTTTCTCCTCACCAACTATGATACGGTCAAGCTCATCTGAAAGAAGCTCGAGAATGTGTGTGCCAACAAATACCCTCTCGATTTTTTCTTCACCGAGTATTAGGAATTTACCACCGAGGTATTTCAAGGCTGTCGTCGTTTCATCTATAACCTTAAGAAGTTTCCTCACGCAGCCTCACGTGCAAGGGTGGTAACAAAATCCTGCTCGATTTTACAAGAGAAAGATGATAAACATTTATTAATCCACGTTCAAGTGAGTGTCGGAGTGGCCAGTCCTTGATGTATAATGAGAAGTCCTCACCCGACTAACTCATTCACACAGAAAACAGCAATACCTAGTGTAGCCTAGCTGCAGTCCTAGCAAGGTAGTAACAGCTTTCTTGTCGTCACAAAGCTGCCACTGATGCTTGTCCTGGTTTATTCAGCTCAAAATCTGCCTTAATGTTGTTATATGTTTCTTTCATGTGGACTGCATAACTAACTGGAATTAATGGCAACAAGTTGCCAATATGCAATAAAATAGCCTTTAGTCTCAACTTCATGATGAATACTCATCAAAATTATGAGTAATTTTTAGGGTTGCTAATATGATCACAGACGTCGTTGCAGGGTTCAAGGCCACCTTTCACGATGAACAATAAGACGAAATCTTTTTGGCGGCCACGAAACTTTAAATTTTTCAGCAATAGATCTCACTGCTACAGTCAGGATCCTACCAGTTCTGCCTTACTCCTGACAGTTCTAAAACTCTGCTATCTGTTTAATTCAGAGTTATGTGCAGCTTAGATGTCAAGTTATGAACATATTCAAGGTCTTGTAAAATTGAAGACTCGCAAATATCTCAGGTTCCGTCATTCTCCCATCCTCATATTCAAGGTTGAATAATTTGAGAATTTAAGTCCTACAGCGTGAGGCACCGGGCATATAGCAGAGGGTATATTACGATATTGTACAACCCATTTCTTTTCTAGCAAATACATTTTCTGAGTGGAGGTACCATGCTAAATAAACTCTTAGACGATCCGTTAGTTCGCTCCACATTGTTGGTACTGCAAAAAATGTAATTTCCTTTCAACCGATTGAACCACTGGCGCAGGTTTGTTGCACAAATATTGCAGCATGTGTGGGACTCAGCTCTTGGCCTGATCTCCAATATTACAGCCAAAATAAAGGTGATATGCTTTAATAATCACGGCAGTTATACCAAGCTTTTGCTATGTAAAAGTCAATTCTCAATAAACACACACAAGAGAGTTATATGCACTGTTCATGTAATTATAAAGCAACTTTGTCCAAATTTGGCTGAAAAAAATCAATGTCAAATGCAAAAATTAGAGTTTGACACGCGTACTCTGTATGAAATCTGGGAATGAACTGATGGGATCCAGTTAGTAGGGTTATGTGATACCTTAGTTCAGAGTTAATTATTCGTTTTTTGGCATTAGAGTTTCAAAAAAAAAAAAATACTGCTTATGTGGAAAATACTGTATATATTTTCCAGAAATTCAGTATTTATATGTAAATAGATGGCCATACTGTATTTAATAATATTTGTCATAGAAAACGGAAAGCCTGCGTCTGTGCAGACGAGACTCGCCATCTTGGTTTTGAATTGGATACAACGGTAGCGTAATGGGAAGGAATTTTCGTGCTCTAGAGGTTAAAATTGGGCTGACACCTCTCAAATAGGAGGCGAAATTGTTGGACATGCATTCCTGCATAACTTGAGATATCAGACGACTGGACAAGACAGCTCCAGGAACCTCAGATAAGCTCTCTAAATTTGTGTATAATTCTGGCCAGTGTTTTCATAAATTTAGTTAGTGAGGTTTTTCTGAGTATGATACAACTTAATATCCAGTCAAATTGGTGAGTGATATTAAGATATATTTTCCTTCTGTTATGTAATTGTGTATATATATATAGCCATTTATTATTTTTAATATACAGTCCACAAATTTATATATTTACCAGTATTCCTGGTGTATGTATATTTCATTTAATTAATAGGTTCAGAGCAACTTGTGGATATGACAGTGGTATGTATCGAAGGGGGACATTTTTTGCGACCTAGGTGTCCCAAATTCCTACTTGTCTATGTAACTCTGATTAATAATTATCTTTGTTATCATTTACTGTTATGTACATAATTAGTTACATTCAGATAAATGCAATTTTCCACAGCTTAAAGTAAATTGTACAACTGGTGGTACATTCAGTACAAGTCTGTTCTCATCCCCTCCAAATAAATTAAGAAGCTTGAAAAAAAAAAGAGCTACTGTTGAGAAGGATTGGAAACCATATGTATTGTTCTAAATAATTACGCACTGTAGGTTTAAATCCAAGAGCCTTTTGCTGTACATTTTATTTACCTTCCTTCCCAAGTTAAGAACACCTGCCTGAGTCGGTATTTTTATGAAGAGAGCCAGTTTGTAATTTTAAGAATCATTTCCGTATTCAATGACTAAATATTAGTAAACATGACTAGTTTTGTATCGAAGCATTTTGGCTATAGACCCATGTTGCACTGAATAAACCTGAATAATGGTCGTTCATGTGATAATGTCGGACTGCTACTTAATACTGGCTTCAAAATTTCAGTGCTAAGTTAATTTTAAGAAAAGCAGGATGTTTATTGGGCTTTGTGGGTGCTTATTATAAAAAAATGAGTATTATAATTACCCTTCTGCAGCACGAACAAACTGCTAAATCAAGCTGCAGAATTACACTAAGTTACACTGTCTTTACGCAATTTTCCTTTAAACTGTTGAAAAGGTGATAACTTTTATCTTATTTGGTTACCCGAAGTCAGTTTTGGGGGTCACCACCACCAAGACATGTTCCCAGACCAAGTCTCCATTTTGTAGGTCTGATCGAAAAATTTAGCTTATTCAACGTGATTGTAAATTTCTTAAATGTTATTCTCTATCATATGTTCTTGATAAAAGTGTTTGAAAATATCAGTCCATAGGATTCTGTGCTTTAAAAAACACTACCATCGAAAACCATGATTGCTTTATCCTGGGTCTAAAAGAACGTGTGGACACATTTCACGAGGTTTTGTCGAAATATAGATTTTCCCTGCAATTGATTGTGTTGATTTAAACTTCAAGAGTGAGGGTGTGCATCCACAGCCCCTTGTTCTCTTGAGGGTTGAACTATAGCTCCTCTGTCTCTTCAGAATTTTATAGTATAGAGCCCAGGTTTCATGCATAGATGGAGGTACAGTGAAAGGAAGCATGGTAATGTAGAACTTGTTTATATAAAGTAGGTATGATGGAGATGGTGTGGTGAAGTAGATAATGGTGATGCAGTAGTAATGGTGATGGAGTAGGTATGAGGATGGAAAAGGTAATGGGATGGAGAAGGTATGGGAATGGATGAGGCATAGAGATGGAGAAGGGATATGAAAGATGTATGGGGAAGGAAATACTGGGATGGAGGAGAAATGCGGATAAACGACGTACTGGAATAGATAAAGTATGTGGAAGGAACTATTGGGATGGAGGCTGAGGAAGTATCAGGATGGAGAAGGTATTGCGATGGAAAAGGATCATGGAGGTCATGTAAGTTGAAGGAAATGTGAAAGTGAGGGTAGGAGAATGAGGGAGAAGGGAGGGAAGGGAAGGGAGAGTGGAGACGGGAGGAGGGAAGGGAGGGAAGGAAGAAGCGGGACGGGAGAAGGGAATGTGGTGAACAATACGACAAAGATGGCATCGTGACTATGAAAAATAGAGAGGGATATTATGATAGAGGGAGGGGGTTTTAGGGAGGGAGGGAGGGTCGAGGATATTGAGGGTGGGAGCTCTAGAGATGTGGGGGTATTTTAGCAGGGAGGGTATGGAATATTAAGAGGAACGGTAAGGAATATTGAGAGTGTGAGGGAATATTGGGAGAAAGTGTGAGGGAATACTGGGAGGAAGTGTGAGGGAATACTAGGAGGAAGTGTGAGGGAATACTGGGAGGAAGTTTGAGGGAATACTGGAAGTGTGAGGGAATACTGGGAGGAAGTGTGAGGGAATACTGGGAGGAAGTGTGAGGGAATGCTGGGAGGGAGTGTGAGGGAAAATTGGGAGGGAGTGTGAGGGAATATTGGGAGGGAAGGTAAGGAATATTGGGAGGGAGGGTAAGGAATATTGGGAGGGAGGGTAAGGAATATTGGGAGGGAGGGTAAGGAATATTGGGAGGGAGGGTAAAAAATATTGGGAGGGAGGGTAAGGAATATTGGGAGGGAGGGTAAGGAATATTGGGAGGGAGGGTAAGGAATATTGGGAGGGAGGGTAAAAAATATTGGGAGGGAGGGTAAGGAATATTGGGAGGGAGGGTAAGGAATATTGGAAGGGAGGGTAAGGAATATTGGGAGGGAGGGTAAGGAATATTGGGAGGGAGGGTAAGGAATATTGGAAGGGAGGGTAAGGCATATTGGGAGGGAGGGTAAGGAATATTGGGAGGGAGGGTAAGGAATATTGGGAGGGAAGGTGGAGGATATTTAGATCGTAGCTTGTAACCTCCATTCAACGCAGTATCAGTCTCTTCCGCTTTACTACTATAAGTCAGATATTATGATCATTACTGGCTGTCTCACACGCCCCGAGGCAACCTCCCTGCTGCTGCTGTCGCCGTCACTTCTGTTACTGCTGCTGCTGTTGTTGCCACCGCCGCCGCAGCTACGGCTGTTGCTAATGTTACTGCTGCTACTATTGCTGTTATTGCAGCTGTCTGTTTTAGCCGTCATAAAGAATTTTACATCTCACATCATTTGTTTTTTTAACCGCCCAGTCTATTTAACATTAAAAGAAAATAATTTGATCAGACCAAGGGTTTATAAGCTACACCCACAATTCTGGGAGACCGTAGCTACATGGAGTCTACCTGGAGGGTATTCCGGGGATCAACGTCCCCGCGGCCCGGTCAACGACCAGGCCTCCCGGTGGATCAGGGCCTGATCAACTCTGGCAGTTACTGCTGGCCGCACGCAGTCCAACATACGAACCACAGCCCGGCTGATCCGGCACCGATTTTATCTGTCCAGCTCCTTTATGCCTGGTGGGAGGCTGTTGAACAGTTTTGGGTCCCGGACACTTATTGTGTTTTCTCTCATTGTACCAATGGTGCCTTTACTTTTCATTGGGGGTATTTTGCACCGCCTGCCCAGTCTTTTGCTTTCGTAGGAGTGATTTCCGTGTGCGAGTACAAGTCAGGTGCTTCCAAGCATTCCCAGTAGTTAAGGTGATTGACGGAATTTGTACGTGCCTTAAAGGTACTCTGTATATTCTCTAGATCTGCAATTTCACCTGCTTTGAATGGAGATGTTAATGTGCAGTAGTATTCCAGCCTAGAGAGAACAAGTGATATAAAAAGGGTCATCACTGGTTTGGCATCTCTTTGTTTTGAACGTTCTCATTATCCATCCTATCATTTTCTTCGCAGATGTGATCATGGCACTGTTGTGATCCTTGAAAGTGAGATCCGCAGACATTACCACTCCCAGGTCCCTCACATTACTTTTCCGCTCTGTTGTATGATTAGAGTTTATTAAGTTCAGCTTATTAAGTTTAAAATAAATTTTTTTATATCTAGTTGCTCAAATATTTAAAAATTGACTGCATCTAAGATACAACTATTTGAGTTTATTCACAACATACAGAACATAATACTCTATAAATGCTGGGTAAAATAATATATATCAACAAGCCTAATATAATTGTTGAAAATTAAATTTACCTGGGGATGTAACTCATAAGATACATACCAGTAAATGGTAACAAAGATAATTATTTTTTATCAAAGTTACAGAGACAAGTAGGATTTTAGGACACCTAGGTCACAAAAAATGTCCTCCTTCGATACCTACTACTGTCATATCCACAAGTCACTCTTGACCTATATTAATTTCAAATGAAATATACATTACCAGGAATTATGGTAAACATTAATATAAATATGTGGACTGTTAAAATTAATAAATGATTACATATACACATTTGTGTAAAACAAGGAGAATTTATAGTCATAACACTCACCAATTTGTCTGGAGATTACTGTGTATCTTACCAACCCCCTGCCTAAATTTACGAAGAAAATACTGGCCAGAATTTCAACACAAATAAACAACTTGGCTGGGGTTATATCCTGTTTCCATCTAATTGCAGAGTCCTGTCCAGTCGCCTGATTTCTCACGTTATGAAGGACTGCAATTCCAACAATTTCGGCTCCTATTTGAGAGGTTTTAAGCCCAATATAACTCCTAGAGCGACGAAAATTTATGCACATTACACTAACGTGCTTGTATCACATTCAAAAACAATGGCGTCTCCCCCCCAGCGACGCTCACCCATTGCTGTCTCTTTATTTATTTACAAATTAATTTTCATTACCTACAATAATGGGACTAATATTATGAGAGATACAAAACATTGGCAGGAAATCCAGAACAATACCACCACTAAAGCCAGCAACAAACAACAAAATACCTTTCATCCGTGGACTGCTTGCAGAGGCAAAGGCAATGTTCGCGGCTTTACTCGGGTATCATTTGCTTGTGCACCCAACATCTTGCTCCTCCCGCTTCTTAACTGTCACCATATCAAAAACAGATCACAACAATGAGACTATGTCAACAAATCCTTTAGGAGTCAGGAATCGCGGGAAGAACTAAAAGCTATAAATGAAATCGAAAGAAACCCAAAGTATTTCTTTCCTATGCCAAATCAAAATCGAGAACAACGCCCAGTATTGGGCCCCTACTTCACGATTATAATAATATTAATACTCAAGTCCCACTATAGGCCATCAATTTACATATAACACAAGCCTATCCGATGTTATCCTACTGTATTTCCAGAAAATATATACAGTATTTTTCACAATAACCTCTCAGCTCCTGCCGCTTTGGATTTACTCACGCTCGTGCTAAGAATATTTACTCAGCACTTGTACCCTTAAAACTGCTAATTCTTATTATAATTATTTATGAATTTTATCACTTACTATAGAAAAATGACTGCTTAAGTGCTATTTGCTAGCTCTCGATTTTTAATTATAAACAAATGTTAGCAGAGAGTCATCACTTAAGACTAATATTATGAGAGATTATAGAAACTGTTACTCGGGTATCATTTGCTTGTTCCCGCTTCTTAACTGTCAGCAAATGTCAACAAACACGTAACACTTAAACTTTAGTATTAATTTATAACATAATACTGGTTACTCTAATTCTATATTTTAAATACAGTACCTCTTTTATAGCGTAAACTGATCACTACAAAAATTATAATAAGTAAATAATATTGACTTGTATTAGAGAATTTTGGTTACTATTGAATATATCTCTGTTAGAGCAGGGTTTATGAGTAGTCAGGAAGATAAATTTATCTTCCTGACTACTCATAGTAACGTATGCATGGTTTATTTTATATTTTTTTTTTATTTCTGCAGAGTTCTTTATAGCGGCAAGATCAGACCAATCATATAACGTGGCCTTGAAGCTTGCCCAAAATTCTTACCAATTCTCTAAATGTTAGAAGTGTGGAAAATACTGTATATATTTTCCAGAAATTCAGTATTTATATGTAAATAGATGGCCATACTGTATTTAATAATATTTATGTCATAGAAAACAGAAAGCCTGCGTCTGCGCAGACGAGACTCGCCATTGTTAATTTGAATTGGATACAACGTTAGTGTAATGGGAAGGAATTTTCGTGCTCTAGAGGTTAAAATTGGGCTGACACCTCTCAAATAGGAGGCGAAATTGTTGGATGTGCATTCCTGCATAACTCAAGATATCAGGCGACTGGACAAGACAGCTCCAGGAACCTCAGATAAATCTTTTGTTATAACTGGCCAGTTGTTATTTTCATGTATAGACAGTGAGGTTTTCTGAGTATGATACAACTTCATCTCCAGTCAAATTGGTGAGTGTTATGATATTAAGATATTCTCCTTCTGTTATGTGCATTTATATATAATCATTTTTTAATTTAATATACAGTCCACAAATTTATATATTTACCAGCATTCTTGGTGTATGTATATTTCATTAATAATTAATAGGTCCAGAACAACTTGTGGATATGACAGTGGTAGGTATCGAAGGGGGACATTTTTTGCGACCTAGGTGTCCCAAATTCCTACTTGTCTATTAACATTGATAAATAATAATTATCTTTGTTATTTACTGTTATGTACATAATGAGTTACAGATAAATGCAATTTTCCACAAGAAGACTTATTTCTGGTACGTTAGGTAATGATAATTAATGTTAATTTTTAAAGTGGTGGAATAGTAAGCCAGTGGAAGGCCTTGGTCAGAGGACCAAAGTGTAAAGGTGTAAATTATTATGCTCAGACATAAGGTTTAAGGAAACTGCTAATGCAGTTATTAACACGAAATAATGCTGCAAAATTTGACCATACAGGCCCGGTGGCCTGGTGGCTAAAGCTCCCGCTTCACACACGGAGGGCCCGGGTTCGATTCCCGGCGGGTGGAAACATTTCGACACTTTTCCTTACACCTGGTGTCCTGTTCACCTAGCAGCAAATAGGTACCTGGGTGTTAGTCGACTGGTGTGGGTCGCATCTTGGGGGACAAGATTGAGGACCCCAATGGAAATAAGTTAGACAGTCCTCGATGACGCACTGACTTTCTTGGGTTATCCTGGGTGGCTAACCCTACGGGGTTAAAAATCCGAACGAAATCTTATCTTATCTTACCCTGAAGTTGCATGGTGTACTGCAGAAAGTTGTCCCCACACTCTAATAACTCTATAGTGCCTGTTTTTCCTGAGGAGATTTTCAAAAGGATGGGACAACTCGAAAGAAATAGACTAAAAAATGAGACTAAGATCCGCCATTTATGTATTGGTGTCTTCCTTTACATTTGTCCAGATGCTGTGGTGTTTGTGGAGAGGTGTAAGTTTATTTAGGTATACACAAATTAGTTACGAAGATCATCAAAGCAGCATATGTGTAGAAAACTTATGAAAACCCAAAGAAGTCAAAATGGCTTAATAATATTCCTGGCGTCCAGCACTGTTGACCACGAGAATACACCTGGCACACTCTTTGCTCTCTGAAGGCTTCTACAGCTGCTCTTAATGCAGCGCCAGATATGTATTTAGTGAATCGAGTACAAGTACTCAGCTACTGACACACGATCTTCACTCATATCTGGTCTTAGGAAGCGACTCGCCTCCTGTAACCTCCAGCTTCCAATAATATTCCCTCAGTGCTTAATTCCCAAAAGATTAATTTCCAGAGAACTAGCAAAAAATATTCATTAACACTTACCATACGTATATAATTCTTAACTGTATTATGCAAACAGGTTTAAATAACTAAAGAGAGATGTTAAAAAGAATGGAATACACTCACAAATTTTGGGCTAGCGCAAAACTGCCATGATAACGACTTCTCAACCATATGAACTAACTCACGAAATCGTAATGACACGATTGCAAACAAACTATACAATGGATGGGGATAGAACACGCGATCAGAGAGTCTAACCTTGCCAGCGAATTCCCAAGTTTTAAACAGCTGCCAAGGCTCCCTATACCCGTCTCCGACAACTCATAAAAGCACTCAAAAACATGGCAAGTAATAAAGCTAGCAATATACGTTATTCTACTAATTATATTTAATGACGATTCAAGCCCTCTCTTTATTAATAATATGACCTAAATTCTCTGAAAAACGTTAGGGTTAACAGTTTAAAGATTCCCAACAGGGTTCGCCACGGCTTGAGCTCTGGTGGTACTAGAAACAGTTTACTACAGTGTAAGCTGTGGTGGTACTAAATTCAAATCAAAATTGTTATTTATTTGCGTAGTATACAATATATAGTTTACATTATAATATCTTTATTTCTACAAGTATATGTACAAGGTATACAGGCCTAGATGACATCAATGATATACTATATAAAAAGCCGCTTGTTATGCAGAGCATTTCGGGCAAATTAGATCAGTTTTGTCCCAGGATGCGACCCACACCAGTCGACTAACCCAGGTACCCATTATTACTGACGGGTGAACATGGACAACCAGTGTATGGAAACACTCCCAATGTTTCCATCTTTTGCCGGGAATCGAACCCTTGCCCTCACCGTGTGAATTGAGAGCTTTTACCACCAAGTCACGGGCCTAAAAACAGGATTCATTACGGTGTAAAGCTGTGGTGGTCCTAGAAACCCCAACAAAGGAAGAAATGTAGCATCAATCACGGATGCCATTTTAATCACTAACTGTCACATATAAACCAAAGGATATATAATTATCTACATATATAATGGCCAATCTATGTTTCTAAATAAGTTCCTTTAAACTAATTTTAACCGAAAAGTTCTTATTGTCCACAGACAGTCATCGTAGTTGATACTGACTTGGAGGCGGCATGAGTCTACCTGCAGTAGTCAAACATCATCCCAACTGCTTCAGTTATTACCAGTGACACTACAGCTGGTGCACTTATCACAGGTAAATCACTGCAGTTGTCACAAATAGATCACTGCAGTTATCGCAAGTAGATCACTGCAGCTGTCACAGGTAGATTACTGCTGTTATCACAGGTAGATCACTGCAGTTACCACAAGTAGATCACTGCAGTTATCACGGGTAGATCACTGCAGTTATCACAGGTAGATCACTCCAGTTACCACAAGTAGATCACTGCAGTTATCACAGGTAGATCCCTGCAGTTATCACAGGTAGATCACTGCAGTTGTCACAGGTAGATCACTGCAGTTGTCACAGGTAGATCACTGCAGTTATCACAGGTAGATCACTGCAGTTACCACAGGTAGATCACTGCAGTTACCACAGGTAGATCACTGCAGTTACCACAGGTAGATCACTGCAGTTATAACAGGTAGATCACTGCAGTTATAACAGGTAGATCACTGCAGTTATAACAGGTAGATCACTCCAGTTACCACAAGTAGATCACTGCAGTTGTCACAGGTAGATCACTGCAGTTATCACAGGTAGATCACTGCAGTTATCACAGGTAGATCACTGCAGTTATCACAGGTAGATCACTGCTGTTTTTTTTTATTTTTATTAACACTCTGGCCGATTCCCACCAAGGCAGGGTGGCCCGAAAAAGAAAAACTTTCACCATCATTCACTCCATCACTGTCTTGCCAGAAGGGTGCTTTACACTACAGTTTTTAAACTGCAACATTAACACCCCTCCTTCAGAGTGCAGGCACTGTACTTCCCATCTCCAGGACTCAAGTCTGGCCTGCCGGTTTCCCTGAACCCCTTCATAAATGTTACTTTGCTCACACTCCAACAGCACGTCAAGTATTAAAAACCATTTGTCTCCATTCACTCCTATCAAACACGCTCACGCATGCCTGCTGGAAGTCCAAGCCCCTCGCACACAAAATCTCCTTTATCCCCCCCCTCCAACCTTTCCTAGGCCGACCCCTACCCCGCCTTCCTTCCACTACAGACTGATACACTCTTGAAGTCATTCTGTTTTGCTCCACTCTCTCTACATGTCCGAACCACCTCAATAACCCTTCCTCAGCCCTCTGGACAACAGTTTTGGTAATCCCGCACCTCCTCCTAACTTCCAAACTACGAATTCTCTGCATTATATTCACACCACACATTGCCCTCAGACATAACATCTCCACTGCCTCCAGCCTTCTCCTCGCTGCAACATTCATCACCCATGCTTCACACCCATACTTCACACCCATACTGTGATTTACTTGTTATCACAAGTAAATCATTGCAGTTATCACAAGATCATTACAGTTATCACAGGAATGACACTACAACTGGTGCAGTTATCACAAGTAGATAAAATAATTTTTTAACCTGGTATAGGGAGGGTTAGCCACCCAGGATAAGCCAAGAAATTCAGAAGATAAGAAAGGAGGAACACTGCATCATGTCTGTTGGCCCATACTAGGCAGGTCCTTCACAAATCCATCCCACTAACAATATTTGCCCAACACTAGCCGAATAACACCAGGTACCTACTTACTGCTGGGTGAAAAGTGACAGCGGGTGTAAGAAAACGTGACCAACATTTCCACCTGTGCCATGGATCAAACCACAGATACTAAGTATATGAAGTGAGTGAGGTATCAGCCAAGCCACATTACTCTATATATAATGGGATATTGGCTGTTTGGAGTGACATCTAAACTGTCATATCTGGGTACCTCTGCAAAGGCACTGATTGTGTGTGAATAACGATGAATGTGTTGAGTGAAAGTGTTTCTTTTTTTTTTTGTCACCCTGCCTTGGTGGGAGACAGCCAATGTGTTAAAAAAAAAAAAAATGTTTTTTCTCTATCTGTATAGATCAATCTTTGGTTATCAGTTGTGATCCATCAGAGAGAAACTATTAAGTCTGTTTTGGTGCCAAATCACCATAATTGCTGTCTCCATCCTAGTGAGTGTGTCTGACAGGACAAAACTCAAACTAATTTGGCAATTGTCTCAACTTACTGCATGAACAGTAAATATACTGTATTCATAATTTATTTTGCTTTGAAAATAATTTTCAGCGATTCTTACTCAGATGAAGTTACTCATATTAAAATAAGCAATACTACAGAAAAAACCTTCACTTCTCTCTTCACCATCATCAGCGTTTCATGATTTTATTCATTATTTATTTTTGGTAAAGCAAATTTTTGATATTAACATAGCTTGTGTGAGCATGTTAGATAGTGAATGGAGACAATTTTTTTTTTAATAGATGTGCTGTTGAAGTGTGAGCAGGGTAACTTTTATGAAGGGATTCAAACTGGTTAGCTGGACTCAAGTCCTGGAAGTGGGTGGTTCTCTGAAGGAGGTGTAGAGATGTTACAGTCAGAGGGGTAATCTACACACTTCTGGAAAGATGGCAGTTGGGTGAATATTAGTAAATGTGTTTTCTTCTTAGGGTCTCCCTGCATTGGTGGGAGATGGCCATTGAGTTGAAAACAGTTAACATTATTCTTCTCAAATTTTGAATAGGAAAATCTAATTTGGTGTTTACATAATCAGTGGAACTGTGCTTAACATACATTGGTATTTTATTGCCTTTAAGATACTTTACCTTCATGAATTTATACTAAATTTGTATCCTTACTAAAAATTATCATTTGATTTTTACTATAAAATATAGTAACAGTAAACTAATTACAGTTTGTGTTTGCTTACACATTAGAGTAAATATTTATAGAACCAAAAGACCTTAGACAAATACATTGCAGCAAAGTATTTATATTTATCTAATAACAACACTGCATTTCAGGTTAAGTGTTGAATGACTCAGTGAGTGTAAATGAAGAAAGATTTCACCTCTAGAATTTAAAGAGAATAACAAGAATGGCACAGACTACTCGTGAACTGATCACCCTTCAAGTTGGACATTATGCAAACTTTGTTGGTACACACTGGTGGAACCTTCAGGTTTGTATTTGACCTATATACAATCTGAACTTTATATTAATTATATATTGTAATTAAATGTGCTGCATTTAGAAATTTTAGGGGTCAGTATTATTTTTATACCATCATTAGCTCAGGGTTTGGTGGCATGTACATATAACTTCAAATAATAAATAAAACTTAAGTGGCAATGAGCTCCATATATGCAGCACCTTTGCATTTGCTTTTATAATTCTAAGTAAATATCCTGGTTTGACTCCACTCCTAACCATCACTATGCAGTGGTTAGGAGGCAGATCAAACTGGGATATTTGGCAAGAAAAATACCAGGAAATGAAAGTTAACCTATTTGAACTTTGAATGATTTAGAAGTTCTTTCAACAAATTGTACCTTATTTGTCACAGATGGTGGCCTCTGGTGCAGACATGACACAGCAGTACTATCTGTGAAACTTTCTTATTAAAAGCATCATAGCCTAGTGGTAAAGCCCTAAACCTGCTGCCATTCAGGATCATGGTTCAAATTCCCATCCATTCTTTTGTTTATTCACTGGCAGTTGTTTATTACGACTTATCTCGAGTTCATATACTATATGCCTTTGAGGGGTATGACAATAGGTCTGCTATAGGGCTACTGGAGCTGTGGGAAAGGACATTTGTGTCACAGATGGTGGCCTTTGACACAGACATGACACAGCAGTGCTGTGTGAAACTTTATTATTAGAAGCCTTGTATCCCAGTGGTAAAGTGCTGGACCACCTACCATTCAGGACCATAGTTCAAATCCAAGTCTATTCATTCTTAGAGTTCCTTTTCCTGTTTTATAAATTCTTTTCTAATGCGGTGTCATTTTTCAGGAAGCAAGCTTCATGTATGGCACCTCTGCAGATACAGGCATCAATCATGATTTCCTCTTCAGAGAGGGTATCACTTCTCAAGTATGTAGGGCAGTCAGTTTTTGATCCCTTTAATTTTAACATTCACTAATATTCTCATTGCAACTGCTTGCATTATCATGCTGTAGGGTGCATCCTAGTTGTGATACAGTAACATATATCCACAATACACTTTTCATGTATAGTACAGTGCAACCTCAGTTTTCATATGCCCTAGTTTGAATGTAAAACCATAGTTATTCTCTATAAAATGTATTTTTTTGTTAATATTTTTGGGTGTCTATTCCAGACATTGGATTTACATTATTTCTTATGGGAAATACTGCTTAAGTTTTCGTCGAATTCGGTTTTCGTCAGACTTTCTGGAATGAATTAATGATGAAAACCGAGGTTCCACTGTATTTCTGTATTAGTTTCTTCTTCCTCATCCTCATTTGTTATCTTCCTCTGTCTTACCTCTAAAATTAGGTCTTCTGGAAATTCTTCTGCAGCTTTCTTTTGCCTTCTTTCTGCATGTCATCAAAGGCCTCACCTCCCACTTCCTGGCTAGACTCAGTATCCTGCACCTGATACACTAACAAGGGAAAAATCACTGAAGTTATTTATGACACTAATACTTTCCATCACAGTCTTGTGTGTTGATGACTGAGACAAATGCATGGCACTTGGGTATTTTTACTCATGGAAGGAAAGGAGAGGATGGAGGGAGAGGATAAAAGAGATTTTGTGTGCAAGGGATTTGGACATACAGCAGGTATGTGTGAGCATGTTAGATAAGAATGAATGGAGATGAATGGTTTTTGGGACCTGACGAGCTGTTGGAGCATGAGCAGGGTAATATTTTATGGAGGGATTCAGGGAAACTTTATAGCCAAACTTGAGTCTTGGAGGTGAGAAGTACAATGCCTTCACTTTAAAGGAGGGGGTTTGAGACATTGGCTTTTTGGAGTGATGTCTAAACTCTCATATTTGGGCACCTCTGTAAATACAGTGATTATGTGTAAATGATGGCTAAAGTGTTTCTTTTTTGGGTCACCCTGCCTCGGTGGGAGACAAAAAAAAATTTACTATGGAGCAGGTATGCATCTTGGTACAGAGGATATCTTCTACAGCTCTACTGCTAAGCAATTGTTTGGCATTACTTGTTTTTACTAGTGGGCCATACCCATCTGTGATGCCATCTCCAACTGCTGTATCTCACCTCTTGCTCTAGTATGTTTCCATTCTCATGCCTCTGCTTTAGGCTAAAGGACTGATCACCTTCAATCCAGGATAAGGGATTGACCACTTTCAGTCCAGGATAAGAGGATAAATTCCTTATAAAAAGATGAGGGACTGAACATCTAAAAGGATGAGGGATGCCAGATTACCTCTTCTATTCTTCTACTTGTTTCCTGTATTAAAATATTCTCTGACTTTGAATGAAGAAACCTGTTTTGCAGATGTGTGTCTTATTCATCAATGTATCAGTAAACAATACCATTAATATAGTCTTGCATGTACAAGAGAGCCCTGCTTATACAGCAGGTTAGGTTATGGGCTACTCCTGTAAAGCAAAAATTACTGTAAAGCAAACAGTCTTTTTTTCACATACCAATGCATATAAAAGCCTGATAACATGTTTACACTATTATATATTAAGTGAGCAATATAGCTAGACCTAAAAAATGCATGTACAGAACACACATTACTTAGTAATGTGTGTCCTTAGCTTATAATGAGTGAATATATTTACCGTAGAAGTTTCAATCATACCACAGGTGGGGTTGGAACCCGCAGTCACTCATAAAACTCCAGACCGACACGCTAGCAATGGTATGGTAAAATAAACCCAGTGAGGAGCAGGGGTGCAGTGGGGACAATAAGGGAATACTGTATCAACATCCGGGGTCCCAAACTAATCAACATCTTACCAGAAGATATCAGAAACACGGCTGGGCCAAGTGTAGAAGCCTTCAAGAGGACAAGTATCTTCACCAGGTGCCAGATCAACCAGGCTGTGATGGATATGTTGGGTAGCAGGCCTCCAGCAGCAACAGCCTGGTTGACCAGGCAAGCACCAGACGAGCCTGGCCCATGGCTGGGCTTGGAAAGTAGATTAACTCTTGAAACTCTTCAAAGGTATATATCAAAGGTATGGTTTGTTTGCAATTGTGTCATTACGATTTTGTGAGTCGTGAAGTTTGAATAAATGAAGAATGGGTATAATTGAAAACTGCTGCATTAGCAAAATGCCATAAAGTGAAGCACTGTAAAGTGAGGCTTGCCTGTATTAGTAAATTAGTAATGTTAAAAGTACTCCAGAATTCTTGCACACCAGTATCTGAATAGTTACTCATTACTGAAGTTTTTTTTCGCATGAATCTTCTTGTGTAGCATTACTTAAATTTCTTGATAACTTCATGGTCTAGATGTTGTATTAATGATATTGTATTTGGTATTAAAAACACTACTTGCACATTTGGGTCCAGAGACTCCAAAATTACAAGATGGTTACAGGAATTATTAAGTCAGGAGAATCTTAAATGCAAGGTTCTTTCTTGGCCTGGTACATCGTCACTGCAGGAATAACACGATTCTTGAATGCAAGATTCTTCTTTGGTATGGTTCATCTTCACTGCAGGAATAACACGATTCTTGAATCAACCAACAAATAGGATCTCACTCATCTATGCTGTCTTGTTAGATTACCAAACAACAGGCAAAGTGGAGTTTATCTTATTCTTTTGAAGGACAGGAAATGTGCAAGCTATAAATTTCCATAGACTTGCACTTAAAGCCACCTGATGCATTAATGCACACAAGCAATATGAAGCAATCCTTCAATGCCTTCAACCCAGGTGCAAATTTTTGTTTCTTGCTAATACAATTTCTTGACTACATTTTCTCCCAACAGAACACTGCCTTGTCAGCATTAAACATATGATTGTCAGTGGAACACTTCTAAGAAATAATTTCCTGAAACTTGGCAAGCAAATTTTGTATGACTCTCACTACAGAGTTTTCTGCTGTGCAGCAAACTGCTATGTCTTAAATCTATTGAATCAGCCAGTACTAAATGCACATGCTCCTAGAGATTTTCCATTTTTATTACACAATTTTGTAATAATGTAAGGCATTCTGCCTTATCATCTGACCACTAAGTGTGACACTTTTGTTTTTTCCCCAGTCTATGCATTCACTAACTTTGCCACTTTATTTAACTGCATTGACCCATGCCATTTTTTGATCTGGCCACACTCTGGATTTCTCACTGCACAAGCTCTTATTTTCTTCTCATTGCCTTGAGTAGTACTAATGGTTGATTTACTGGGTGCATCACATGTAGCTTAGCCTGAGGCATGTCCAATATCTCAGTTTTCTTAGAAAATGTCAGAGTTTTATGCTTAATTTTCTTGGCACCTCCAGCATCACAAGTATTCCTTTTGAGTGCCAGGGTTAATATCCAAAGATGAGATGGGGAAATGATAATATCCTAAATTGTTTAGTAAAGACATTGGGTCAGTCATACCATGCTTCTAGAAGGCAGCTGTTGGTGGCATGGATGGGCTGACAAAGGGAGATACTGGGCCTCCCATATAAATAATAGCTTTACCTGCTGGTTAAGAGGGAAAAATCTACTGATGTGCCTGCCAAGGCCGTTTGTAAATTACATAGCATTTTCTGATCAATTTTCAGTGCAAATCAGTTATGGTTCATGTTTTTCATTTACATTTTACTGAATTATATTTCACAGGCATTATTAAGGTTGTCTGTTATGCTGGTACTATATTATATTGGTGTTCTGAGGTGCATTTCTCGAGTTCTCTGGATGTCTCACCTCCACAGATTTTGTTCCAGTTGTTGCATGGGATTTTAAGTATTGTACTCTTTAAGTATACTTGAGCAATGTTGGTTGTGTTTCTGTCTGGAAGTTAGGAGGAGGTGCAGGATTACCAAAACTGTTGTCCAGAGGGCTGAGGAAGGGTTGTTGAGGTGGTTCGAACATGTAGAGAGAATGGAGCGAAACAGAATGACTTCAAGAGTGTATCAGTCTGTAGTGGAAGGAAGGCGGGGTAGGGGTCGGCCTAGGAAAGGTTGGAGGGAGGGGGTAAAGGAGGTTTTGTGTGTGAGGGGCTTGGACTTCCAGCAGGCATGTGTGAGCGTGTTTGATAGGAGTGAATGGAGACAAATGGTTTTTAATACTTGACGTGCTGTTGGAGTGTGAGCAAAGTAACATGTATGAAGGGGTTCAGGGAAACCGGCAGGCCGGACTTGAGCCCTGGAGATGGGAAGTACAGTGCCTGCACTCTGAAGGAGGGGTGTTAATGTTGCAGTTTAAAAACTGTAGTGTAAAGCACCCTTCTGGCAAGACAGTGATGGAGTGAATGATGGTGAAAGTTTTTCTTTTCCGGGCCACCCTGCCTTGGTGGGAATCGGCCAGTGTGATAATAAAAAGAAAAAAAAATAATAAAAAATATCTTTGATTGTAATAGTGGGTGGTGGTGGTGGTGGTGGCTATGTTGAGTTTACATTTGGAGAAGATCTTGGAGATGTGTTTGGCATTTGAGTTGTAAGAGGACTCCATATCTTTTTTCAGTATTGTCTAGTCTGGGCGAGTTGTTGATGCTGTTACCATGCCTACAATCCCTGATGAAATGTCAAGGACATGGTAGTGTAGTTTTAAGAAGATTTGTTCAGGGAAAGAGCACATCTTCAAAGAATTCAATACTGCAGATATGGAGATCTCATTGGAAAAAAATCCATGATAGCACCACATTTAATCTATTTATGATGTAAGTGGAAATGGAACATTGTTGGTTTGTAGGTTTCCTACAGACTTGGAAACAAAGTTCATTGTCAGAGTAAAACATAAAGGAAAGGGAGAGTATCATTGGTTGCCTCCCTGAGTATAATCAGAATTGGGGGTTCAGCCTGGTTAGATTTGCTTTTAGAGTCAAGATATCAAATCTTGAAGCAACAGTTAGTATATTGTGCACATATTGAAGACAGGATAATGGAGGAAAAATGGGGGAGTTAGAAATACAGATTTTTTTCTAATTATCCATTTTCAATGAAACTTTTACTGTGATTTAAACAGCTTTCGAAACCTGCACACTGTAGGTATTATGAAGATTGTCTTTAAAAATAAAGAGAAAAAAATAATTATTGGCTGTTTTATGGGGTGTCACTTTGATATGCCTAATGCAAAACTGGGTTGATAGACAGTGTTCTAGTTGGCTTCACATGCAAGATAAAGGGTACAGTAGTTGTGTAGCAATGGAGTTTCACCACTGTGCTAATATCTTGCATTTTAAGAAATGCTGAAGTTTGTTTCTTCATTTTTAATGATTTTGGGAGAGAAAAAAAAAAGGTAAAGGCGATTGCAAATACCCGTTGCAATAGTGTAAAACCATCATTCCTCAATAATGTATGCAAAAATCATGACATTCTGTCAACAAGTAAATGCAAAATGTGTATCGAAAGGAGGATAAATATCATTTTTGTGAAACTTTCGCCTGCTGCAGATCACAGGGAACGAGAGCAACCTCATCCAATTGCAGCACAAGGGCGACTGAGCAGCTCTCACTGAACACTAGTATTGTATTGTCAGGAAAGATGCCATGTTGTGTATTTCCAAAAAACAAAGAAAAATAGTAATTTTTTGAGTAAAAAAAAAAAAAACCCACAACATGGCATCATGTCCTCTTGACAGCTACAACAAAAAATTACATTTTTCGAAAAACACTTAAAAACATGGTATAAACAAGCAGATTGCATCATCGTGTGGCCAGGTTTATGCATTATTTTTCAAGAAGAGAATTTTTTTGTTTTTTTCTTTATTTCTGGCTCCTCCCTTAGAGTCAAGATATCAAATCTTGAGGTAACAGTGAATATATTATGAACATGTTGAAGTCAAGTAATGGAAGACAGGAAAACGGAGAAAAGGTGTTTAATTTCAAGCTATTCCTTATAGAGATTCAGCAGTACAGTGCCTTGTGGAGAACTTACAGGTAATCCAAGGATATCTTGGAAGAGGATGTCTTCAAAGCAGAAGTAATCACAACGAATATAATTGAAACCCTCAACATTTCATCAGGGACTGCACATAACATGCTCATAGAATCACCAACTCATCCACAACTGATATCACAGAAAAAAATTAATAGTTCTCCCCAACAACTTGATTGCTAACCACCTCTTCAAGATCTCCAATTGTAAACTCACAGTAGCCACCATTGCCACTAGTACAAAGATATCACCAGACACAAGCACAACTAACATAACTCACTAGTGTAGGAGTATACATAACCCTAGGCAACAACTTGCCTAATTGTGGTTGCAGGAGTCGGGACTCAGCTCCTGGCCCCGCCTCTTCACTGAACGCTACTAGGCCCTTTCTCCCTCCCTGCTCCGTGAGCATTATCATACCTCATCTTAAAGCTATGTATGGTTCCTGCCTCCACTACATCACTTGATAGACTATTCCACTTCCTGACTACTCTGTGACTCAAGAAATAGTGTACTTCCTAACATCCCTTTGACAAGGGGATAAGAAAAGCTAAACGTGACTATGAAATTAGAGTTGGTAATGAATCAAAGACTAATCCAAAGGGGTTCTTTCAAGTGTATAGGATGAAGGTGAAGGAAAAAGTAGGGCCTCTGAAAACTGGGAATGGACAGCTGACGGATAAACTGGAAATGTGTTCCTTATTTAATGACTATTTTTTGTCAGTTTTTACACAGGAAGATGTAAATGAGATTCCAGTAATTAACAATTACAGTGGACCCTCGAGTTTCGGCAGCATTGACTTTCGTGAAATCCGACTTTCGGCAAGTTTTTTCGGCAAAATTTGGCCTCACGGTTTGTGATTAGACTTGTGATTTGGCGACCGTCCGGTACCTGTCTGCCCGTCACTGCGCACACAAAGCCAGTCTCCCATGCCATTCACGCTGTGTTTACCAACACGTGACCATCACCCTGTGGGTTCATACGTAATAATCCATTGTTTTTTGTGATTGCAACTGCTAAATAAGTCATCATGGGCCCAAGGAAAGCTAGTACAAGCCCTTTGGTAAAGAAAGTGAGGAACACGATCGAATTCAAGAAGGAAATCATTGAAAAATATGAGAGTGGAGTGCTTGTTACAGAGCTTGCCAGGATGTATGGCAAACCCCATTCAACCATCACTTCGATCGTGGCGAAAGGAAAGGAAATAAAGTGTGCTGTTGTTGCAAAAGGGGTAGATATGCTGACAAAAAGGAGATCACAAATCCTCGAAGAAGTGGAGAGGTTATTGTTGGTGTGGATTACCGAAAAACAGTTAAAGGAGATAGTGTTACGCGGTCGACAATATGTGAAAAGGCAAGGCAGTTGCATGACGATCTCGTAAAGAAAAGGCCTGCAACAAGTGGTGATGCTTGTGATTTTAAGGCCAGCAAAGGTTGGTTTGAGAGATTTAAAAAGCGTAGTGGCATTCACAGTGTGATAAGGCATGGTGAGGCTGCCATTTCTGACAAAATTGCAGCTGAGAAGTTTGTACAGGAGTTTAAGGAGTGCGTAGACACTGGAGAATTCAAACCCCAACAAGTGTTTAATTGTGACGAAACAGGCCTCTTTTGGAAGAAAATGCCAAAGAGGACCTACATCACGCAGGAGGAAACGGCACTCCCAGGACACAAGCCTATGAAGGATAGGCTTACTCTCATGTTTTGTAGTAATGCTAGTGGGGATTTTCAAGTGAAGCCTTTATTGGTGTATCTGAAAATCCCAGTGTGTTCCAGAAAAACAGTGTCGCCAAGAGTAATTTGTGTGTGATGTGGAAGGCTAACAGTAAGGCATGGGTCACAAGGGATATTTTTCTAGACTGGTTTAATGAAGTGTTTGGCCCCAGTCTGAAGAAATACCTCCTGGAAAAACTGCCACTCAAGTGTCTCCTGGTAATGGACAATGCTCCTGCTCATCCTCCAGACTTGGAAGAGCAAATAGTGGAGGAGTTTAGTTTCATCACGGTGAAGTTCTTGCCCCCTAATACAACTCCTCTCCTCCAGCCCATGGACCAGCAGGTCATTTCAAACTTCAAAAAACTCTACACAAAAGCAGTAGTATTTCAAAAGTGCTTTGAAGTGACCTCAGACACAGAACTGACCCTAAGAGAGTTCTGGAAAGATCACTTTAATATCCTCCATTGCATAAACCTTATAGGTAAGTCTTGGGAGGGAGTGACTTCCAGGACTTTGAACTCTGCTTGGAGAAAATTGTGGCCAGAATGTGTAGAAGAGGGATTTTGAAAGGATTGGGGCTGACCCTAAGGAGCCTATGCCAGTTGTGGAATCTATTGTGGCATTGGGGAAGTCCCTGGGGTTGGAGGTGAGTGGTGAGGATGTGGAAGAGTTGGTGGAGGACCACAGGGAAGAGCTAACCACTGAAGAACTACAAGAGCTTCATCTGCAACAGCAACAGATCACAGCTCTGGAAACTGCTGCAGAGGAGGAGGAGGAAGAGAGAAACATTTATGGATGAACTTCACCCTAACAAAGCTGTTGCAGGCCGTATTGGCAACATGTACAATGACAGTGTTGTGTCCCACTTCAGACAAATCTTCAAGAAACGCCTGAAACAGAGCTCTCTGGGCAGATATTTTGTGCGATAGGGTTCCAGTGCCTCTCAAGTTGTCCCCAGTGCCAGTGTCTTTAAAAAACAAAGAAGGGAAGTAACCCCAGATAAGGGCTTCATACCTGAAGTCCTAATGGAAGGACATTCTCCTTCCAAAAAATAATGTACACCTTCCTCCTATCCCCTCCCATCTTCCATCCACCCAGAAGTCTTCAGTAAAGGTAAGTGTAATGTTATTATTATTTTTTATATGCATGTACTTGATTTCTCATTGTTTTCAGTATGTAAATCTTTATTTAATTTGAAAAAAAATATTTTATTTTAATATTTTTGGGTGTCTGGAACGGATTAATTTTATTTCCATTATTTCTTATGGGGAAAATGGTTTCGCCATTCGGCAATTTTGACTTTCGGCAGGCTCTCTGGAATGGATTAATCACGAAACTTGGGGGTCCACTGTATTTAGTTCCTGATGAATTTAAATTAACTAATATTACTGTCACGAGGGACATGGTTATTAAACAGATAGACAAACTGAAGCAAAATAAGTCCCTGGGACCCGATGAGCTGTTCTCTAGGGTACTTAAGGAATGCAAGATGGAGCTTAGTCAGCCATTAACGAGTGTGTTTAATGCATCCATCCTTACCGGTGTTGTGCCAGAGTTGTGGAAGATGGCTAATGTGGTTCCTATATTCAAATCAAGGGATAAATCCACTCCAAATTACCATCCAATAAGCTTGACATCTATAGTGGGCAAGTTATTAGAATCAATTATAGCTGACATTATTAAGAATTAAGAGTAAGACGGAGAATAGGATAGCAGATGAACAAGGAGGCTTTAGGAAAGGTAGGGGGTGTGTGGACCAGGTGTTTACAGTGAAACATATAAGTGAACAGTATTTAGATAAGGCTAAAGAGGTCTTTGTGGCATTTATGGATTTGGAAAAGGCGTATGACAGGGTGGATAGGGGGGCAATGTGGCAGATGTTGCAAGTGTATGGTGTAGGAGGTAGGTTACTGAAAGCAGTGAAGAGTTTTTACGAGGATAGTGAGGCTCAAGTTAGAGTATGTAGAAAAGAGGGAAATTTTTTCCCAGTAAAAGTAGGCCTTAGACAAGGATGTGTGATGTCACCGTGGTTGTTTAATATATTTATAGATGGGGTTGTAAGAGAAGTAAATGCTAGGGTCTTGGCAAGAGGCGTGGAGTTAAAAGATAAAGAATCACACACAGGGTGGGAGTTGTCACAGCTGCTCTTTGCTGATGACACTGTGCTCTTGGGAGATTCTGAAGAGAAGCTGCAGAGATTGGTGGATGAATTTGGTAGGGTGTGCAAAAGAAGAAAATTAAAGGTGAATACAGGAAAGAGTAAGGTTATGAGGATAACAAAAAGATTAGGTGATGAAAGATTGAATATCAGATTGGAGGGAGAGAGTATGGAGGAGGTGAACGTATTCAGATATTTGGGAGTGGACGTGTCAGCGGATGGGTCTATGAAAGATGAGGTGAATCATAGAATTGATGAGGGAAAAAGAGTGAGTGGTGCACTTAGGAGTCTGTGGAGACAGAGAACTTTGTCCTTGGAGGCAAAGAGGGGAATGTATGAGAGTATAGTTTTACCAACGCTCTTATATGGGTGTGAAGCATGGGTGATGAATGTTGCAGCGAGGAGAAGGCTGGAGGCAGTGGAGATGTCATGTCTGAGGGCAATGTGTGGTGTGAATATAATGCAGAGAATTCGTAGTTTGGAAGTTAGGAGGAGGTGCGGGATTACCAAAACTGTTGTCCAGAGGGCTGAGGAAGGGTTGTTGAGGTGGTTCGGACATGTAGAGAGAATGGAGCAAAACAGAATAACTTCAAGAGTGTATCAGTCTGTAGTGGAAGGAAGGCGGGGTAGGGGTCGGCCTAGGAAGGGTTGGAGGGAGGGGGTAAAGGAGGTTTTGTGTGCGAGGGGCTTGGACTTCCAGCAGGCATGCGTGAGCGTGTTTGATAGGAGTGAATGGAGACAAATGGTTTTTAATACTTGACGTGCTGTTGGAGTGTGAGCAAAGTAACATTTATGAAGGGATTCAGGGAAACCGGCAGGCCGGACTTGAGTCCTGGAGATGGGAAGTACAGTGCCTGCACTCTGAAGGAGGGGTGTTAATGTTGCAGTTTAAAAACTGTAGTGTAAAGCACCCTTCTGGCAAGACAGTGATGGAGTGAATGATGGTGAAAGTTTTTCTTTTTCGGGCCACCCTGCCTTGGTGGGAATCGGCCAGTGTGATAATAAAAAAAAAAATTATTAGAAGTCACCTTGAAGAGCGTAACTTGATAAATGAATCTCAGCATGGATTCACGAGAGGTCGTTCCTGCCTGACAAATTTACTGACGTTCTTCAATAGAACATTTGAGGCAGTTGACAGTGATAAAGAATATGATATTGTTTATTTGGATTTTAGTAAAGTCTTCGATAGAGTACCTCACAAGAGACTCCTAAGTAAAGTGGCAGCTCATGGTATAGGAGGTAAAGTTCTAGCATGGATAGGGACATGGCTTACCAATAGAAAGCAGAGAGTTACCATTAATGGGGTGAAATCTGAATGTGGATTAGTCACTAGTGGCATTCCACAAGGATCAGTTTTAGGCCCTCTGAGTAAATTTGCTGATGATACAAAGATAGGCAATATAATTCATCCTGAGGAGGATAGCAATGAACTCCAGGAGGATTTAGACAAATTAATGTCTTGGTCTGAAAAATGACAGATGAAGTTCAATGTGGATAAGTGTAAGGTACTAGTCCTTGGTAATGAAAATAACCCTCTAATCTATTAGCTAGGTGAAGTAGAGCTTGATCATACAGAATGTGAAAAAGACTTGGGAGTCATGGTAAGCAGAAATCTAAAGCCAAGACAGCAGTGCCTTAGTGTGCACAACAAGGCTAACAGATTACTTGGATTTATCTCAAGAAGTATAAGTAACAGAAGTCCAAAAGTTATTTTACAGCTCTGTACAGCACTAGTGAGGCCTCATTTAGATTATGCTGCTCAGTTTTGGCCCCCTTACTACAGGATGGATATAGACTCATTAGAGAACATACAGAGAAGAATGACTAAAATGATTTACTGTGTAAGGAATCCCATGTATGAAGATAGACTTAAAGCCTTAAATCTCCACTCTCTGGAAAGACGTAGAATGAGGGGAGATATCATTGAAGTGTATAAGTGGATGACAGGCATAAACAAAGGAGATATTAATAAAGTACTGAGGGTGTCGAACCAGGTAAGAACCAGAAATAATGGATTTAAGTTGGATAAATTTAGATTTAGAGAGGACATAGGTAAGTACTGGTTTTCTAACAGAGTTACAGATGCGTGGAACAATCTTCCCAGTAGGGTGATAGAGGCAAGGACCTTGGGAAGCTTTAAGAAGAGATTGGACAAATATATGAGTGGGAGGGGCTGGGTTTGATTGGTGTCATTGGGTACGGGAGCTATTTCTTGGGTAGCTTTAGGTAGAGGCATGGGCCAGTAGGCCTTCTGCAGTGTTCCTTCATTCTTATGTTCTTATCCCTGCAACATAATCAATGTAAGTGAAACATCCAGAGAACTTCACAAACTCACCTTAGAATATGAATATGCCAGCTGAACTGAATCTTCAACAACGCCTGCATAATACACCAGAATTACCACAACCACTTGATAAACCGGAATGGTGCACGACTTGTTACAAAAGAAAATAACACCAAGAGAAGATTCCTTGAATCTGCACATATTGTTGTCTCCAGCAGTTTCAACTAGAACAACAATTGCTACAAGTTATCTTAGGAACTAATGTGATCTGGTGTGTATGTCACTTGGTCTCTACCTCAGTGTTGCTCACTATTCATGTCTTCATCTTCTCTTACCAAGTTTATATGTCTATAACTTGATAGAATCCATTGCTTGAATCAGATATCATCAATAAAGGATTCAGTATAACTGTATTTGTGTCTCTAACAATAACTGAATTTTTTTAAATTTGATAAAATGAAATATAAGTACTGTACTAACTTTCTAGATTGGGGAAATTAAACTCTGATGCTTTTTGTATTGTAAAGGAAAAATACATGTTTGCTCTGTTGCAATAAATTATTCAGGTATGTACACCCAATTTTCAGAGGCAAGAAACGTATACTCCGAGGCTGTTGTGCATAGATGTAAAGGGAAGTTTATGTAGTCTTTCAAGTCGTGGTTCTCTATACAGTCCACCACATCCTGAGCCTTCAACCAGTGAGGCTGCTTGGGATGGTCCAGTCGACCTTATACAACAATTACCCGAAGTAAAGAATGAATATCTGATGGATCTTGAACAGGAGGATGCAAGATTTTATAGAGCAGCAGATGAAGACAAGGACATATGTATTGGTTAGTTATGTAGGACTGATGTAATTATTGTACTTGTCACTTTAGTAATCCATGTACAAGTATGCAGCATTGGTGTAGTTATATTATTTACCACTTTAATTGTCCTTGTATAAGCACTCATCACCGATATAATTACAGCCCTGCATGTCCTCATTTCACAAATATAGTCTTTTCTCCATCTTCAGCATATGTGGATCACTCACAAGGAGTGATACCCTAGCACCTGCTGAGCAAGTTGCCATACTGGACTTTTTTTTTTTTAACACTGACTGTCACCCACCAAGGTAGAGTCAGATGAAAAAGAGGAAAAACTTTCATCACTCACTCATTCACTGTCTTGCCATAAACCTTCTAACTTCACTGTTCAGATGGCTCTCTGAACTGTGACATTCCCCACCTATCCTTCAGAGTGCAGTCCCATGGCCTGGTAGTTAAACTTGCCTCACACACTGAGTGTCTGTGGTTTGATCCCCAGCAAGGGTGAAAATATTAGGCATGTTTTCTTACATCTATTGTCCCATTCACCTAGCAGCAAGTAGGTACCTGGGTGTTAGTCAACTGGTATGGGTCACATCCTGGTGGATAAGATTTAAGGATTACAGTGGAAATGAGACAGACAGTCCTCGATGATGCACTGACTTTCTTGGGTTATCCTGGGTTGTTAACTCTCCGGGCTTAAAAATTCGAACAAATTCTTATTTCATCTTATCTTACTTCCCACCTCCAGGACTCAGGTTTGGCTAACTGGTTTCTCTGAATCTTGGCATAACTGTTATCTTTCTCTCACTCCAACAGAATGTCATGTCTTATAATTTTTCCTTATGCACAGTACAGTAGATTCATTAACTAAAATATCTGTTGTTCTCTCAGTCTTAGCCATCATACCTAGTAACCACTCTCCTACTTAATTTCATCACTTCTTTCTGTTATTAGCATATTCTCTTACTAACAGTCATAGTACATTTAGGAACACTGAAGAATGCTAGACCACTGAAATCCAAAAATTTGTCTATGAAGATTCATGCATATGCAACCAGGGTACCCTAAAATATTGTAAGCTCTGCATAACAGCATAGGTTGGAGAGCTGTGATATGCAGACATGGAGGTTGCATGATCATTTACGCCCCAAAATGTCCCTCTCTTGGCCTTACATTATTCATATTTCTTAAAATATTAAATGAAATGAACATGAAAAATATTTTTTTTTTTTTAACAAGTCAGCTGTCTCCCACCGAGGCAGGGTGACCCAAAAAGAAAGAAAATCCCCGAAAATACTTTCATCATCATTCAACACTTTCACCTCACTCACATATAATCACTGTTTTTGCAGAGGTGCTCAGAACACAACAGTTTAGAAGCATATACGTATAAAGATACACAACATATCCCTCCAAACTGCTAATATCCCGAACCCCTCCTTTGGAGTGCAAGCATTGTACTTCCCATTTCCAGGACTCAAGTCTGGCTATATAAAAATAACCAGTTTTCCTGAATCCCTTCACTAAATATTACCCTGCTCACACTCCAACAGATCGTCAGGTCCCAGATACCATTCGTCGCCATTCACTCCTATCAAACACGCTCGTGCATGCCTGCTGGAAGTCCATATATACATACATATATATAATAAATTAGATGAAATAGGAAATAAAAATTTAATTTCCTTCAGATTTTGACTACACACAAATCTCCAAAAAATTGAATCTCTGTGGGTTTCCACAAATAAAGAGCCACACACATTTGACTTTGCACTATATAATAAAAATGTTTTATGTCATTGATAATGTAAAGACTTGTTCTTCAAACTTATATTTTAAATAATCATGTGCAATGCAAGATAAAAGAAACTTTGAATAATTAAAAACATTTAGTAACAGTTCGAGGTATAATTGTTTTGTAGGAAACATTGTGTGTGTTTAAAGCAACTTAAAAGTGGAGGAGGACATGTCCCCTCCCTCCCCCACCCTACTTAATAACACCCATGGAACGACTAGGTTTTGTAAAGCTTGGCACCTGATGTTTGAAAGTGGTGTGGGCATGTTGCTGTTTAGTGGGCTAACATAAATCATAGTACCTTGGCTTTTATGGAAAGGTACCAACAAAATGAGCAATGGTAAATCTGTTTTCTTTGGAGAAAACAATTGATGTGTTAAAAGATTATAGAGAGTAATGTACTTTTTTATGTGAGGAGGTTATCAAATGAAATATTTGTACTACTGTTTTTGTCTCTAATTATGAGAAAACTTGTTAAGTAAAAGGACACAAATGCAACTAATGTGACATCTTATTGTGACAATGTTTTGCTCTCCAGGAGCTATATCAATCCAGCTTGATAAAGCTCCTGTAGAGTGAAATGTTGCCACAATAAAATGTCACATAAGTTGCATTTGTGTCCTTTTACTTAACATTGTCAGTAATTCTACCAATATTAATATGAGAAAATGTTCTTGGTAAAATTGGTATCATGGTTCATATTTGTTAATATTTTATGCTTCATACTTTTATTGATGATTATTTACTGTTTTTGTTTCTATGTCATTTCTCATATTATATACAATGGATTATTATTAATTTGATTTCTTTAAACAGCTAATTGGGGCGTCTCTTTTTGCAGATGAAGTTCCTGAGGCCCCTTTTGCATTAACTCAAAAAATCTATGACCTGACAAAATCAGTCAGTGTCTGGTCTGATTTTTTGCGTCCTCATCTCCATCCCAGTTCCATATATCTCCTCAATGACACGTCATTCAAAACTGGAAGAGCAACTAGCAACAGTGATGAAGGTATTTGGGGATTTCCATCAGGATCTGCCTTTTTTCAGAGGGATGAAGTGGAAGAAGAAGTATCTGATCGAATTAGACTTATGGCAGAGTCTTGCAACAGTTTACAAGTAAATGAATTTATTATTTTGCATTTTTTAATTACTGTTCTTATGCCAAAACAACAGGTCCCTAACTTGTGATGTTTTGCATTTGAGAGACTGATACTTTAGAGTCAGTTACTTAGGAATGCTGATCAGCCATTACAGTCATTGTTGATATTTAAATGGACATTAACCCTTTCGAAGTCTGTGTCATAGTACTATAGGTTTGAGCTCAGGGTAGGTTCTGTAGAACTACGTGATAAGCTCAGCTCACTCAGATAAGCAGTGAGGTAAATTTGGGTCTAGATATGAGAGTATGGGTCTTTGCGATCAATGTGCACTATATAAAAAAATCCTGACCCACGGAGTGCATGATGTGAAAAAACTGTGACCATGAGGCCTGGTCATGGACCAGGTCATGGGGGTGTTGATCCCCAAAGCCCTCTCCAGGTATACTCCAGGTATGTATATGGTTTAAAAATAGTGACTTTGAAATGTACTTTTGGATGGTTTTATGGTTGTATTCTTAAGTTTCTGTTGCATTTATAGGCTTAAGCAGTAAAAACAATAATACATCATGACAGTGAACTACAGTTACGTATTCACTCTTATTTTTGTAAGACCTGAAGGTCTAAAAAAAATAAAAACACAGTTGCTTGGCTTTTTTGGGGCTCTCAGGAACGTAGTCCTATTTTACCCGCAAGTTCTTCAGTTTATCTAACACAGATTTACCTAAGACAGTGTTTTCAGGAAAATAACTACCGTGTAACAATGGTCTATTGTAGCTTGATATTGAACTCAAGTAGTGGAAATGCTCCACTTTTGCTAATATTCCAGAGGACACAAATTACGTCACTTGTCCAATACATGTCCAACTGGTAAGTCTAATACGAGTTCGCGAATGCGATGACATTATTTATACAATTATTACAATAATGCAGTAGTCTGCATAATAGTAAATCTTTTATTTTTTTGTGGATAAAAATTCAGATTGGAAAGCATGTGTAATATAGGAGTGGCCTGGAGATGTAACTAATGAACAGAGGAAATGTTTTAGTGCCAGGAATATTTACATTGTGTATTTTGAACCCTATTTTTAAACTGCCAATTTTTTAATTTGGTGTGAAATTGGCCATATTATCAGCCCACACCCCGTAAGTCACTCAGCACTCATAGCCATAAAAAATCTACAATACACAATAAAAACAAGGATTCAATTAACAAACAGTAAAATCAACGAAAAAACACCACAAATAAATACAATTATACCAAGTTATAGTAATTGGTATCTGTTTAAACCCCATTAAATTATTAAAGGCAAGATACACTGCTGAAAGTTGCCATAGGTTTGTACAGGCACATTGGTAGTTAAAAAATTCATGAAGGAGGAAAGGCTCGAGCCGAGAGCAAACTGTTAAAATATGTTCCGTCGGGGATCACAATTTCAGCAAGGAAGGATGGTTGTATATCAGTGGTATTCAATACTGACAAAATAAAGTCACTGGATGGTGAAACATCTACAAGATAACTAGATGTTGCAGCAGTGTCTTATTCTTCATCATGGAAGAATGGGAGGCTTTGAGCTGGGAGACTTCAGTACTGTCAGTTTGAACTGGGAGACTAGTACTGTCAGCCTGAGCCGGGAGACTCCGGTACTGTCAGCCTGAGCTGGGTGGCTCCGGTACTGTCAGCCTGAGCCGGGTGGCTCTGGTACTGTCAGCCTGAGCCGGGAGGCTCTGGTACTGTCAGCCTGAGCCGGGACACTTCGGTACTGTCAGCCTGAGCTGGGAGACTCCAGTAGTGTCAGCTACTACACTCAACTATCACCACTGCACTACACTGGATTGTCACCACTACACTGGACTGTCACCACTTCACTGGACTGTCACCACTACACTGGACTGTCACCACTTCACTGGACTGTCACCACTACACTAAACTGTCACTGCTACACTACATTGGACTGGACTGTCGTCACTACACTGCACTGGATTGTCGCCACTACACTCTGCAAACCACGTAGGGGTCATACATGACTGTAATTGGAATAATTTCAAGGTAGCAATAATAAGTGTTAAGTTGTCTACTTAACCCTTTCAGGGTTTCCGACATACTAGTACAGCTTATGCACCAGGGTTATTGACGTACTAGTACGCCTTAATTCTAGCGTCTTCAAATCTAGTGACAGAAAGCTGGTAGACCTACATATGAAAGAATGGGTCTATGTGGTCAGTTTGCACAGTATAAACAAAAATCCTGCAGCACACAGTGCATAATGAGAAAAAAAACTCCGACCGTGTTTTTTTAAAACAGCAAATTTGCAGTGTATTTTCATATGATATTTATGGTTGTATTTTAGTTTTCCTGGTCTCATTTTATAGAATTGAAGACATATTACAGAAATTGAGATGATTTTGATTGGTTTCATAATGAAAAGTACCTTGAAATTGAGCTCAAAGTAGCAGAAATGTTTGATTTTTACCAAAGTTCAAAAGTAAACAAATCATGCCAGGCGTCCAATACACGTCAACTGGTGAGTCTAATATTCTTTCACAGGTGTGTTGATATTATTTATACTATTTCTACACTAACGCAGTAGTCTACATAACAGTAAATCTTCTATTTTTTGTGAGAATAAAAATTCAAAGTGGAAAGCAAAAGAGATGTAAGAGGGGCCTGGGGACATGACTAATGAACAGAGAAAATGTTATTGTAGTGCCAGGAATGTCTGTCTAGTTTATTCTGGACCCTATTTGGAAATTGGCATCTTTTGAAATTTGTATGAAATTGGCAAAATTGCCAATTTCTGACCACTTTATTGGATAGTTGAAATCGGTAAATGGGTGGTTTCTTGTACTCATTCGATAGGAAAAATGGAGTTCTAGCAAAATAGATATGGTTTTTGTCAACTAGTACATTGGAATTGGCCGAAAATAGGGCTCAAAGTGGGCGAAATTGCCGATGCATAAACTTCGACAAGACCGCTAACTTTGCAAGAGCATAATTCTGTAAGTTTTCCATCAAATTTCATACTTTTGGTGTCGTTATGATTAGGAAAAGATTCTCTATCATTTCATAAGAAAAAATAATTTTTTTTTTTTTTTAAATTTTCGACCCTGAAAACGAATTTAGGAGAGGGCCTCTCAACCCTGAAAGGGTTAAGTCACTTTGGGAGGAGACAGTTCTTGATATCAGTGAGTGTTATTGACTTCATAGTCATAAACAGCATTTTCTTATCATCTGTTCTTATATTTAATTAGTAATTTATTACAGTGGACCCCCGGTTTGCGATATTAATCCGTTCCTCAGAGCTCATCGTAAATCAAAATTATCTAAAAGCGAATCAATTTTCCCCATAAGAAATAATGGAAATCAAATTAATCCATTCAAGACACCCAAAAGTATGAAAAAAAAAAAAAAATTTACCACATGAAATATTAAGTTTAATGCACACAAACTGAAGAAGACATGCACAGTTTGTAGTACTCTACTAACAATAGAATATATGACACTTACCTTTAATGAAGATCTGGTGATGATTGATGGGATGGGAGGAGGGGAGAGTGTCGAACTTATTGTTTAGAAGGGGAATCCCCTTCCATTAGGACTTGAGGTAGCAAGTCCTTTTCTGGGGTTACTTCCTTTCTTCTTTTAATGCCACTAGGACCAACTTGAAAGTCACTGGACCTCTGTCGCACAACAAATCTGTCCATAGAGCTCTGTACCTCCCGTTCCTTTATGATTTGTCTAAAATGGGCCACAACATTGTCATTGTAATAGTCACCAGCACGGCTTTCAATAGCTGTGTTAAGGTGATTTTCATCCATAAAGGTTTGCAGTTCAACCCACTTTGCACACATTTCCTTAATTTTTGAAGTAGGCACAATGGATTCCACAACTTGCATAGGCTTCTCAGGGTTAGCCCCAAACCCTTCAAAATCTTTCTTAATTTCCATACTAATTCTCACCCTTTTTACCACTGGGTTGGCACTAGAAGCTTTCTTGGGGACCATGGTGACTTATTTTGCAGAAACAAGCACCAAAAACACTGATAATATAGAATGTACCATATGTATCCTTAGATGCGAGCACACTGGCTAGCTTGTAAACACTGGCACACACAGGGCAGTTCAGGCCATACGTGGACACATCTCTGACGAATCGCGTATGGTGGGTTTTTTAATGGGAACCAGGGCAAAATTTTCGAGTTAAAATGTATCGAATACCAGATTTATTGGATACCGATGCCATCGCAAATCGGGGGTCCACTGTACTTTGTTCCTCTTTAGTTCTGCATTTCATTGAAGCTAAATGAAGATGGTTATTAATAATTGGTCAACAGCAGAGGAAAAAGTTTGAAGCAAGTGCGGGAGTCAGAACACCAGGATTGGAAGGACACTCTCAAACAGAAATGAGTAAATCCCGCACAAGTGGCACAGAAGCCCCTCAAAACGAGTATGTACGAAGTGTGCCTCACAGTTATTGGAAGATCCCCTAAAATGGCTATAGATGGAATCTGAACCAGAGCACCTGTTTGCACAACAGATTCAAAAGAGTCTGTAGAATGGGTACGAAATATGTGCAGAAAGTACGAGGTTAATTTTTTTGGAGCTCTTATGCACAACTTTTTGTTTAATGAAGAAAGCTGTAAGCAGATTGCATTAACCTCGCATGGTTCATGTTATCTGGCTGCCATATCCTCTTCATGTTGGGTAACAAAATCCTGTGAAGATAGATCTAAAAGTCTCATATCTTTAGTTCAAGAGATGCGCACCCTTCAGGCCCTTAAGGACATCCCAGGAGCACAAAAGATAATAGCAGTTTGTCCCGAACATTTGTCCATAGTGACATAATATGCTGGTGAGACCCTGGCCAACCTCACCGGAAAACATGCACTCAGTTGTGAAAATAAGTTGGATGTACTTTCACAGGTGTGCAAGATTCCGTTTGATATTCACTCTCGTGGCTGGACTCGCCTCGCTAAGAACATCTGCGTAAAATGCACACCTCTGGGACTCCGTGTAACCATCATCGACTATGGCCTTGCTGTTCCTCTCAGTTACAAACTTAACTTTGTGAGTGACACTAAGGCCATACACACCCCACCTGAGGTAGTCAACAACAAGCCTGCAACTACTCCAGCTGATGGCTTCAGCACTGCCTACCTCATTACCTATTTGAACCTTATCTGTGAATGTGAAGTGTGGGTCTGGGCCCAGCAAGCTTTGTCCACAGATATGAACCAGCGGCCTAACCTCAAAACACTCCAAAAACTTCTTCATGCCACTCGTAACAGTTGTTAAGTTCACACTTGCCTGTTATATATATAAAGGATGAGCTAAGAGAGAAAAGAGACAAGTGTATTTTTGTTGTTGTGAGATCCAGGAAAGTTTTTATTTATTTCTTAAGGTCATCATTTGTTTACCTTGGTTAAAAAAAAAAAAAAAGGTAGTGGTGATATTACTGGTTTATTGTGTTGCATGTATAAACTTATGATAGTGAAAAATGGTATGGTGATATCGACGTGATACAGTTCAGGAAATTTATTAGAGAAAATTTTTTTGCAGTGACTTCTTTAGTTTACTAAGTCTGAGAAAGTCATTCATGGTGAAGTGTTTCCTCTAATAAATGTCCTGCAATGTACATGTCTTCTTCCACACAACGATTATAGTTAAAGGCAGTGTATGCTGCATGTGTATTTGGAATGATGATAAAGGTGTATACTGCTCGTGGTTTTCATTTTTTTCCTCAGTTTCTTTTTTTTAACAAAATTAATTTCTACTTTTGTGTATGTTCATTTTATGTATGTATGAAGAGTTCACGTTTGTTTAACCCTTTGAGGGTTTTCGTCGTACTAGTACGTCTTACGCGTAGGGGTTTTTGACGTACTAGTACTCATAAATTCTAGCGACCTCAAATCTAGTGGGAGAAAGCTGGTAGGCCTTCATATGAAAGAATGGGTCTATGTGGTCAGTGTGCACAGTCTTCCTGCAGCACACAGTGCATAATGAGAAAAAAAAAACTTTTTCCATTTTTTTTTAATAAATCAGCGACTTTGCAGTGTATTTTCGTATGGTATTTATTGTTGTATTCTAGTTTTCTTTCCACACAACGATTATAGTTAAAGGCAGTGTATGCTGCATGTGTATTTGGAATGATGATAAAGGTGTATACTGCTCGTGGTTTTCATTTTTTTCCTCAGTTTCTTTTTTTTAACAAAATTAATTTCTACTTTTGTGTATGTTCATTTTATGTATGTATGAAGAGTTCACGTTTGTTTAAAGAATAAATATTTTATTTCTTTGTAAAGGTTACCATTTTGGTTGCTAAGTACAAAGAAAACCACTATCATGCCAGGGCATTTTGGGCAGACTGACCCTAGAATATAACAACCACTTGAATATTAAAATGGTATAAAATATGGACAGGTTATTAGGCAAGACATATGCAACAGTTAGATATCTTAATTTCGAAATGTTTTGCCTACACAGTAGGCTTCATCGGTCGAGTACAGAAAATTTGGTAGAAGCAGAAGAGATGTGAAGATGATGTAATCAGTGATGTGATGTGATCAGTGATGTAATCAGAGATGTGAAGATGATGTAATCACTCTTGAAGATGAAGTTTTGAGGTGGTCAGTCCCTTAGCCTGGAGAAGAGTTCAGTTCCATGGTCTGAAACAGGGAGCCCTTATGAGTTTAACCCTCTGACTGTTTCCGTCATATATATACGTCTTACGAGCCACCGTGTTTGACATACGTATATATACTCAAAAATTCTAGCAGCTTCAAATCAAGCAGGAGAAAGCTGGTAGGCCCACATGTGAGAGAATGGGTCTGTGTGGTCAGTGTGCACCATATAAAAAAAATCCTGCAGCATGCAGTGCATAATGAGAAAAAAAACTGACTTTTTTTTTTTATTAAAACGCTGACTTTGTGGTGTATTTTTGTATAGTGTTTATGGTTGTATTCTTGTTTTCTTGGTCTCATTTGATAGAATGGAAAACATATTATAGAAATAGAGATGATTTTGATTGGTTTTACTATAAAAAGAACCTTGAAATGGAGCTCAAAGTAGGGGAAATGTTTGATTTTTGCTGATGTTCAAAAGTTAACAAATGATGTCATTTTCCAATAAATGTCCAACTAGCCATTCTAATATGCAGTCATGAATGGGTTGATGTTATTTATACAATTATTACAATATTGCAGTAGTCTGCATAACAGTAAATCTTCTATTTTTTGTTTGAATAAAAATTAAAATTAGAAAGCAAGAGTAATATCAGAGGGGCCTGGAGATGTGACTGATGAACAAAGAAAATGTTATTTTAGAGCCAGGAATGTATGCATTGTTCATTCTGGACCCTATTTTGAAATTGGCGTATTTTTTTTATTTGCATGAAATTGGCCAAATTGCAAATTTCTGACCACATTATTGGGTAGTTGAAATCGGTAAATGGGCAGTTTCTTGTACTCAGTCGATAGAACAAATGGAGCTCTAAAGAAATAGCTATGAGTTTGGTTGACTGGAACAATGGAATTACCCAAAAATAGGGCTCAAAGTGGGCGAAATTGCCGATTCGTAAATATCACTGAGGTTGCTAACTTTGCGAAAGCGTAATTCCGTAAGTTTTTAATCAAATTTCATTCTTTTGATGTCATTACCATTGGGAAAAGATTCTTTATTATTTCTTCTTTTTTTTTTTTTCAAAAATTTTTCAACACCAGAATACACCTCAGGATTTGGGGTTTCGACAGTCAAGGGGTTAATGGCTGACTACTGCTGGAGAGCCATACTGAACAAAAATGAAAAAGCCTGACAACTGTGATGTAAATATGCTTGAATGTCTGTATGGAAATTTTTGTTATGCATAATGTAAATATGTTTGAATGGAAATTTCTTTTATTTTTGTTATACATACATATAATTAGTGTTATGAAAGATTAGTTTTTATCATTGCAGATATCACACTGTATTTTTTTTTAACACACTGACTGTCTCCCACCGAGTTTTTCTTTTTATATTTAATAATTTATACAGGAGAGGGGATTACTAGCCCCTGGCTCCCAGCATTTTAGTCACCTCTTAAGACACCCATGGCTTATGGAGGAAGGATTCTTCTCCACTTCCCCATTGTGATATCACACTTTATATCTATGCATAATATATAATTCTTATGATTGTTAGGCAATATAAACATATTACTAGTTAGCCAGACTTGAGTCCTGGAAATAGAAAGTACAGTGCCTACACTTTAAAGGAGCGGTTTGGGATATTGTCAATTTGGAGGGACGTCTAAACTGCCGTGTCTTAGTGCCTCTGCAAAGACAATGATTATGTTAAGAGTCAGGTGAAAGTGTTGAATGTTGATTAAAGTATTTTCTTTTTGGGGATTTTCCTTCTTTTTGGGTCACCTTGCCTTGGTGGGAGATGGCTGACTTGTTAAAAAAAAAACGAACAAACATAAGAACATAAGAAAGAAGGAACACTGCAACAGGCCTACTGACCCATGTGGAACAGGTCCATGTCTCCCCCCGGATTAGACCAATGACCCACCCGGTCTGGTCATCCCCACTCAAGGATGGAGCACTGTACCAGACCTAGCAGCACAAGCTAGTCAGGCCCAACTCACACCCACCCACACCCACTCATGTATTTATCTAACCTATTTTTAAAACTACACAACGTTTTAGCCTCAATAACTGTACTCGGGTGCTTGTTCCACTCATCCACAACTCTATTACCAAACCAGTGCTTTCCTATATCCTTCCTGAATCTGAATTTTTCCAACTTGAAACCATTGCTGCGAGTCCTGTCTTGGCTGGAATTTTTCAGCACACTATTTACATCCCCTTTATTTATTCCTGTTTTCCATTTATACACCTCGATCATATCCCCCCTAATTCTATGCCTTTCAAGAGAGTGCAGATTCAGGGCCCTCAGTCTATCCTCATAGGGAAGATTTCTGATACATGGGATCATCTTTGTCATCCTCCTTTGTACGTTTTCCAGGACATTTATATCCATTCTGTAATACGGTGACCAGAACTGAGCAGCATAGTCTAAATGAGGCCTAACCAAGGATATATAGAGTTGAAGAACAACCTGAGGACTTCTATTATTTATACTTCTAAATATGAAGCCAAGAATTCTGTTAGCTTTATTGCGTACACTAATGCACTGTTGTCTTGGTTTTAGGTTACTGCTAAGCAGAACTCCTAAATCCTTTTCGCAATCAGTAGTATTAAGATCTACATTTAGTTTATATGTGGCATGGTTATTTAACTGTCCAACATTTAGAACTTTGCATTTGTCAATATTAAACTGCATCTGCCACTTCTCCGACCATTGCGTCAGTCTATTCAAATTATCCTGGAGTGCTCTAATGTCCTCATTAGAATGAATTGGACGGCCTATTTTGGTGTCATCAGCAAATTTGCTTATGTCGCTATTTATTCCCTCATCTATGTCGTTTATGTAAATTGTGAACAACAACGGGCCCAACACTGACCCCTGAGGAACACCGCTTGTGACGTGCCCCCATTCGGATTTCTCCCCATTTATGCAAACTCTCTGCTGTCTATTTGTCAGCCATGCCTCTACCCAGGAAAAAATTTCTCCTCCTATTCCGTGTGCCCTAAATTTCCTCAATAGCCTCAGGTGTGGAACTCTATTGAAAGCCTTACTGAAGTCCATGTACACAATATCATATTCATTACCATGATCTACCTCCTCAAACACCTTAGTGAAAAAAGTTAGTAAATTCGTAAGACAGGAATGCCCCATTGTAAAACCATGTTGAGAATCATTAATCAATCTGTGCCTGTCAGGATGGCTACGAATTGCTTCGGCAATTATTGATTCCATAAATTTTCCCACTATGGAGGTAAGGCTTATTGGTCTATAGTTCGAAGTCAAGGACCTGTCACCTGCCTTGTAAATAGGTATTACATTTGCCATTTTCTACTTATCAGGCACTATGCCAGTTTGTAGTGATATGTTAAAAAGATTAGCCAAAGGTATGCTAAGTTCCTCTTTACATTCCTTTAACACCCTCGCAAACAGTTCATCATGACCTGGGGATTTGTTAGGTTTTAGTTTCTCTATTTGTCTGAGGACCATGTCACTAGTTACCGCAATCGTACATAGTTTATCATCCTGTTCTACGTAATCTATTATTTCAGGAATATCGCTAGTATTTTCCTGGGTGAAAACTGAGAGGAAGTAGGTATTTAGAATTTCACACATATCCTTATCACTGTCAGTGATCTGACCAGAGTTACTCTTAAGTGGGCCAATCTTGTCCCTAATCTTACTTCTGTATACATGAAAGAACCCTTTTGGGTTAGTCCGAGTCCCTTGTGACCTTAGCCTCATAATCCCTTTTTGCTTTTCTTATTCCTTTCTTTATTTCTCTCTTTAATTGAATATATTGATTTCTTAACTGCCCATCCCCTCTTTTGATATGCCTATATATGCCTCTGTTTTGACCAATGAGATGTTTTAATCTATTGTTCATCCATTTGGGATCATTTTTGTTAGATCTAATTTCCCTACTCGGAACAAAAGTTGTCTGGGCAGCTAGAACTATGCTCTGAAAAACGTCATATTGGCAACCAAGATCACCTACCTGACCCATAGTCAGGACATCCCAATTTAGCCCACCCAAGTAATTTTTCAGTCCCATGAAGTCGGCCAATCATGTGGTTCTTAAACCTTGCATAACTGAAATATTAATCATAAGATTTCAAAAAATCTTACTTCATAGAGACTAAAAAAAGCTCAGATTCATGATCAAAGCATCAAAATTGGCTTAAAACGACAAAACTAAATGAACTAAATAAAAATACGTAGTCAAATTTTGTTAGCTAGCGTAATTATCCCATCATCAATCAAATAAAGTTAGAAGATTTTGGGGGATTTTTAACCTGGAAGGTTAGCCACTCAGGAAAACTCAAATAAGTCAGTGTACACTAAGGACTGTCCTCCTCATTACATTATGGTACTTCAATTTTGTTCTCCCAGGATGCAATCCACAACAGATAACTAACATCAGGTACCAACTTTCTGCTAGGTGAACAGGGACAGCAGGTGTAAGGAAACACGCCTAATGTTTCCACCCATGCCAGGAATTGAACCATGGACAGAGTGTGTGAGGTGAGTGTGTTGCTGACTGAGCCACTTTTATAGTACTGTTTACTAATTCATCAGTCATAAAAATCTATTTTCAGGGTTTCCAGGTATTAAGTAATGTTCATGATGGAATGGGTGGAGTTTGCTATGGAGTTTTGCAACACTTAGCAGATGAATATGGCTCCAAGGACTCCATAACATTTGCCACTACTCCCTCACATCTAGCTCCCATCACACTTCAAGCCAGGACACTAATGCAAGCAAATATTTTACAAGTAAGTGGCTTTTCCAATGGACCTTGATATAACAGACCTCATTATAACCGACTTTGAGCATGGGCAAAATCCTCAGGGAAAATTTTATTAATAACTCATTATTTATAGTGATAAAATATCCTTTTTTTTTTTTTACTTACCAGTGTATATAAAAGCCTAACAAATGTTTATGCTATCATTTATTAAGAGCACAATACCACTAGGCCTAAAAAAAAGATACAATTTTTTTTATATTTTTTATATTGCTGAAAACTAACTTGAAGAGCAAGGCAAGCACTGAAAATAATAAATATGAACATAATTGTAAAGTGCAGTATTAGTGAAGTGCTCCAAAGCGAGCTCCGTATTAACGTACTAGGCCTGTAAATTGTGTGTGGGGTATTATTTTAGGTGTATAGTCCATCTTGTTTATTTTTGCTTATTTTAGCATTTTTATGATTTAATGGACATATGTTAAATATGGTGTCCATCTAGTTTTTAATGCTACTTACTTTTACAACTTGTATGATGTGTCTAAAATGGCAAACATTAGTTTGCTGCTTCAGAATTGCTTAGTCCTGGGTTATGACTTTGGTTTTGGAAATATCTCTCTGAAATTCTCTCAATCTAATGGACTAATAGGGGGGGGCCTCTCCGAGTGTCCCTAAAATTAGAATAACATTAAAATATCACAGAAGAGCACCGAAAGATTCTGTGTACATACTTAATATAGTACTGTAGTAGACTGTCGTTTAACACGATTTTGTCTGGCATGTTATGGTTATAGCACAATTGAAGAATTGCGGCACATTTTTGTATAACGCTTCATAAAATTAACTTAACACGATTCGCGGGAGGGGAAAAAATTTTGAGCACATCGCCCGTAGGATGTATCCCGTGAGCGATGCGCTTGGCTGTGGGTTAGACCACCAAGTCAGTGGGGGAGACCTACCACCACCCCTGCAACCCCTACTAGTCTTCGGTTGATACATGTGTAGTACATACCATCCTCAACTAGGAGTTATATCTTTTTCTTGCCATATCTTAAATCTGCCAAGCAATCATGGCACCCAGTAGGCATACAAGTGTTGCTAAAAGTGGCAAGAAAAGGTTTAAGCATTTAAGTCTTAGAATTAATGAAGAAAATAGAGATATCAGACAAGAGATAGCCAGTGGCCGTAATGAAGCATCTCTTTGCGCACGCAAAAAGAATGAGGTAAATATGAGTTTGTGTGATGTAGTGTAGTGCGGGGTAAAATAGAACAGAAATCCATTACAGAATTTATGCACACTCCAGTACAACCATCGACTTCAGTACCAATACCTCTACCATCCACCTCAGCCCAGTAGAGCCACAACATAACTCTCCACTCTCTTCACAATCATCCACAAACACCAGTACCCACAATTTAAGGTAAATACTATTATTTCTGTTGCATTTGTCTTAAGCATTAAAAACAACGCAATACATCACGACAATGAACTACAATTACATATTCACTTTTATTTTTGTAAGATCTGGAGGTCTGTTTTGAGGCTCCCAGGAACGTAACCCCATCTTTCCCATAAGTTCTTCAGTATTATTATTATTATTATTATAATCAAGGGGGAAGCGCTAAACCCGGAGGATTATACAGCGCCTGGGGGGATGTGGAAGACATTCAGGCTTAATTCGGGGAACTGGAGCACAGATCCAATTCCCTAAATCAAGAGCCCCTCACCAACATCAAGAAACCTTCCTTGAGGGGAGTTCTTCAGTAAAACGAATTTAACTAAAACAGCGTTTTCAGGAACGTAACTACCATGTTAAATGATGGTCTACTGTATATACATAATGTAGTACATGTACTCTATACATAATTTACAGATGTATTAATAAGCATTGAAAATAAATTTAATCTTGCATGTGGGAGGTCCAGTCAGTGCATTGTGAATAAAATGCCACAGTTAGTTGGGTATTATATATATAAAAAGAAAAAAATTCTAATATTAATTTTGAGAAAATAGATATTTATTTTATGAATAAATTAACCAAATGTACTTTTCTTATATGTGTATCAGACTTCTTTAATTATTATTTTTTCTTTGCAGTCGTATACAGAATTAATTAAGCTGTCTAGTGTGTTTATACCTCTCAATCTTCGGAAACACTGCTGGGATTTCCAGGCATCTTGTGTTACATTTCCAAACTTAGTACTCTTGGTAAGATACAAACAATATAAGAATTAGCAATAATAATAATAACAACAATACAGCCTCTCCTCACTTAGCGATGTACTCGTTTACCGACAACTCGGACTTATGACGGGCTCTCTGACCAGTATGCATACCTAAATGTGTATTAGAGCTGATTTCCTCTACTCTGTTTATTACAATATACAGTACACTATTGTATAAACATTTAAATATATACCAGAAATGGTGCAAAGGTGACATTAAAAACAATATCAAAGATGGCTGACACAAACCCACTACCATTATAGTATGCTCCTAACTTAGCAAGGAATTTGTTTACCGACATATTCTTAGGAATGGAACTTCATCATTCAGTGAGGAGAGGCTGTACTGCACACAATCACTAAACAGACCCATTCTTTCATGTGTAGGCCAAAATTTGGCACTTGTGCCAAATTTATGGTTTATGTGTATATCTATGGCACTGGCACTGATCCCACTCAGTACCTGACCATTGACTAAAGAGTTAAGAAATAAATGTGGAAACACAGAAATGAGTCTAGTGGTGAAGTAAACAAGAACACTGAGGATAAGCCTAGGAGAATGTTGATTGATGAAAATTTAATTAGAGGTATTACAAGAATATTGAATATTCAACTAGTTCATGCTATATGGTTTAATAAGTTTGGTACAGAAGAATTAGTTTTGATATAGTTTATACATAACTTGTGTAAGAATATTCATACGAAGATGGTTTCTATGTAAGACTATGGATATGACAATTGCATTTGGTCTATGACACCTTATCATATAGCAGGGAATGGCATACTGGGATACTTGGTGTTCCGTCTTCTCCACTTTAAGAATTAGATGATTAGCAACCAAAATATTAATGGATGATTTTTGCATGTGTCGTTTACTTTTACTTTCAAGTTACATAGTTATATTATATATGAGAGCCTTTTTTTTTTTTTTTTGGTGGATTTATCGTATACATATTTTTCTTGCAGGAAAATAATGCCTACATTGCCAGCAGCGTTTTGGCAGCATTTATTGACACTGCAAGTTTAGTGTATCGCAGCCGTGTCTCACCCATGTCACTTTCATGTGTAGTGGACTTTCTGACTCCTGCACGACGAAATGTAAGGCTAATGTGCAATGTGTATTTTTCTTGGTAATAAACTTGCATGGAAAATGTCTCAGGGAAACAATATGGCTGTTATTATTATATTCATAGGGAAACAAACTCTCAAGGGTCATACAGCACTTGGGAAATGGAAGGTGATCAGCAAGAAATGTTATAGTAATACTGACAAGATGTGGAAAGAGAGACGTATGTACAGTTCAGGACATTTATTAAAGGAAATGTTTCACTACAAGTGACTTCGGTCCTAATTAGGACAAGCCACTCATGGCAAAATGTCTCGTCTAATAAATGTCCTGAACTGTACATAAGAGTCTTTCCACAAGATGATCAGGTTTTATCTAAAAAGATTTAAAAGATAAGATTTTATTTGTTTGCAAAGGTTGCAATGTGTAATTACAATTACATAATAACTACTGAAGTACATAATAACTACTTAAGTCTACACAAGATAAGAATGGTTAACTTTTTAATAAATCTTTATTTTATCTTAATACTAATGCAAGGTAAGGGAAGCCAGCCCTAATTTCTTGGATCAAGAGTCCTTCACTATTATCAAGGCACCCCACTGGAAAGGCTGGGGCTCGCAATGGAAAAGCATGTTTAGAGTGGCAGTGTGAGGGATTGTGTTGGTAACCACACCAATAGAAATTCTCAGAAGAAAAGATCTTCTTTCAACAAACCGGCCGTATCCCAATGAGGCAGGGTGGTGCAAAAAGAAAAACAAAATTTTCTCTTGTTAACTTTAGTAATGTATACAGGAGAAGGGGTTACTAGCCCCTTGCTCCCGGCATTTTAGTTGCCTCTTACAACATGCATGGCTTATGGAGGAATAATTCTGTTCCACTCACCCATGGAGATAAGAAATAAAGAAGAACAAGAACTAGTAAGAAAATAGAAGAAAGCCCAGAGGGCTGTGTGTATATATATGCTTGTACATCCAAGTGCAGTGTGACCTAAGTGCAAGTAGAAGTAGCAAGATGTACCTGAAATCTTACATGTTTATGAGACAGAAAAAAAAAGACACCAGCAATCCTACCATCATGTAAAACAGTTACAGGCTTTCGTTGTACACTCACTTGGCAGGACGGTAGTACCTCCCTGGGTGGTTGCTGTCTACCGACCTACTACCTAGTAGAAGAAAAGATGTATGAAAAATTTGTAGGATGATAGATAAACCTCTCCTTTTATTCATGCATGTGTTATTAGCTATAGAAGTAGAGTTAAAGTCCTGATACACCATTTTCAACATTTATTACACCATTTTCAACATTTATTATATAATTCATTAAAAATTTTAGTGGTAGTAAAACTTCCTACAGTAGCTTCTCTTGTAACTCATACTGTTATTCTGCTACTCTGTGAAGAACTTTTTTTTTTTTTTTTTTTACACAGGGTTTGACAAGGTTAAGGATCCCTAGCTTTATTGACAGCTATATTACAGGTTAAGGATTCCTAACTTTATTGGCAAGCTAAGAGCTGTTACCTACATCAGCTCATTTGAAAGCATTTTTATTGTTATGAGACATACAAGTACGGAACAGGATGAAGTTGGAGCCATCTGTGGGCCAGCATTTTCATTTGATCAACTGACTTTATCTCGTTGACATCATTATGCTGTACGAATGTGTTCCATACTCGAGTCATCCTGGGTATGTATGATCTCAGATGGAGTGATGTTCTGGAGAAGGGTACAGCCAGAGTGAAGTTGCTGCTTTCTGCCCGTCTTGTGGCATAAAAGCTTGTTTCACGCTGTCCTCGAAGTGGATCCAAGTGTGGTATTTTGACAATATTGGCCTTGTACATAACAGTAAGGCCACCCACATCCCTCCTATGTTGAAGGCTCTGCTGAAATGACAGATCTATCCAGGATGGGTCCAGGCGAGAGATGAGACGTCTTGCTCTGTTCTCTACTCTGTCAAGCAGTCGCAGATGAGAGGGGGGGCAGGCAAACCAAGAAAGTGGAGCATACTCAAGGTGTGAGCATACTTGTGCCTCGTACAGGATCTTGCAACCCCTACTGTCAAGCAGATGCGAGATACGGCGAAGTGCTGTAAGCTTCCTGGCTGCCTTGTTTGCAAGATTTACAACATGGTTCTTCATGGTTAGTTTGGAGTCAAATTTCACCCCAAGGATATCAACTTCTTCTCCAGGTGCCAACATCCTCCCATTCATCCTTACTACTGCACCAGCATTACCATCATGGTGCCTAGAGACGATCATCATTTGCGTTTTCTCAGGTGCAAATGTTACTTGCCATCTATTTCCCCAAGCTGATATAGCTCTCAGCTGGTGATTGATGTAGCTTAGAGCAGCTGGCATTTCTTCTCTTGGATAAGTAAATGTCAGTGTACAGTCGTCTGCATATGCATGTGATTCTGGGACGAGATGAAGAAGGTCGTTGAAGTAGACATTCCATAACAGTGGACCCAGCACGCTTCCTTGTGGAACGCTTGCCCCAATAGGATGCCTTGCTGATTCCGTTCCATTGAGGACTACACTTAGAGATCTACCATGAAGGTAATCACTGAGGAGACATAGCGTAGAGCCTGCAATTCCCAGTGCTTGAAGTTTTGCTAAGAGGCCCTGGTGCCACACCCGGTCGAAAGCGCCAGCAATGTCCAGTGCTACCACACAGCTGACTTTGGATTCATCCAGTGACTGGTGCCACTTAGTGGAGAGGTTTAACAACAGATCAGCAGCAGAGTAACCTTTCCTGTCATATTTCTTTTTCTTTAGTTTGCAGATGTGGTCTTTTGTTCTTGCTGTTGATGACTTTATATGTGGATATAATTTTAGAACACTAGCTGTCTTCATCTGAGCTAGGGTGTCTCATGGCTTGATTACTAGCACACACAGCTTACACATTGAGGTCTGTGGTTCGATCCCCAGTATAGGTGGCACCATTGGGATGCGTTTCCTTAAGACATTTGCTGTCCCTGTTCACCTACCAATAAAATAGGTTCCTGGGTATTAGTCGACTGGTGTGGGTCGCATCCTGGAGACAAAATTAACCTAATTTGTCTGAAATGTTCTGCATAATCAGGTACTTTCTGTATAGTAGTATGTCACTAATGTCAGCTAGGCCTGTATACCTTGTACATGAACTTGTAGAAATAAAGATTATATTATTATAAGGATTATAAAAACAGAGGAAGCACTCTCACCATCATTCAGTGAATCGCTGTTGTTTGTCATGTCTTGTCATTTAGCCAGCAAGGACTTTTATAGTTTTCAGTTGTTAATGGTAACAGTTTTTTTTTTTTTTTTTTTATTTCTGGGAGCCATTTTGTAGCTTTGTAATTTTACATCTTGTCCATAATTTATTTTAGGTATGAGCACCTTGTCATGACTGTGTATAATTTTTTTAAAGATATTGTGCAGTCCCATTGCATTTCAAATAGTGAAATGCAATGTGTGTCCTTCAGGGGTTTTGTTACTTCTTCAGTCGCTATAATACTTCCTCTCCCTGTTCTGGCGATTTGTCCCTGTGTGTTTTGTGTACACACACACACTTAGCACCAACATATCACAGGTTCAATTCCCATCATTCCATTAAATAATTACATTTGTTTATTTTGAATTTTCAGCACACGTGCTTATTTTTTTTTTTTTTTTATCACACTGGCCGATTCCCACCAAGGCAGGGTGGCCCGAAAAAGAAAAACTTTCACCATCATTCACTCCATCACTGTCTTGCCAGAAGGGTGCTTTACACTACAGTTTTTAAACTGCAGCATTAACACCCCTCCTTCAGAGTGCAGGCACTGTACTTCCCATCTCCAGGACTCAAGTCCGGCCTGCCGGTTTCCCTGAACCCCTTCATAAATGCTACTTTGCTCACACTCCAACAGCACGTCAAGTATTAAAAACCATTTGTCTCCATTCACTCCTATCAAACACGCTCACGCATGCCTGCTAGATGTCCAAGCCCCTCGCACACAAAACCTCCTTTACCCCCTCCCTCCAACCTTTCCTAGGCCGACCCCTACCCCGCCTTCCTTCCACTACAGACTGATACACTCTTGAAGTCACTCTGTTTCGCTCCATTCTCTCTACATGTCCGAACCACCTCAACCCTTCCTCAGCCCTCTGGACAACAGTTTTGGTAATCCCGCACCTCCTCCTAACTTCCAAACTACGAATTCTCTGCATTATATTCACACCACACATTGCCCTCAGACATGACATCTCCACTGCCTCCAGCCTTCTCCTCGCTGCAACATTCATCACCCATGCTTCACACCCATATAAGAGCATTGGTAAAACTATACTCTCATACATTCCCCTCTTTGCCTCCAAGGACAAAGTTCTTTGTCTCCACAGACTCCTAAGTGCACCACTCACCCTTTTCCCCTCATCAATTCTATGATTCACCTCATCTTTCATAGACCCATCCGCTGACACGTCCACTCCCAAATATCTGAATACATTCACCTCCTCCATACTCTCCCTCCAATCTGATATCCAATCTTTCATCACCTAATCTTTTTGTTATCCTCATAACCTTACTCTTTCCTGCATTCACTTATAATTTTCTTCTTTTGCACACCCTACCAAATTCATCCACCAATCTCTGCAACTTCTCTTCAGAATCTCTCAAGAGCACAGTGTCATCAGCAAAGAGCAACTGTGACAACTCCCACTTTATGTGTGATTCTTTATCTTTTAACTTCACGCCTCTTGCCAAGACCCTCGCATTTACTTCTCTTACAACCCCATCTATAAATGTATTAAACAACCACGGTGACATCACACATCCTTGTCTAAGGCCTACTTATACTGGGAAATAATTTCCCTCTTTCCTACATACTCTAACTTGAGCCTCACTATCCTCGTAAAACTCTTCACTGCTTTCAGTAACCTACCTCATACACCATACAACTGCAACATCTGCCACATTGCCCCCCTATCCACCCTGGCATGCGCCTTTTCCAAATCCATAAATGCCACAAAGACCTCTTTAGCCTTATCTAAATACTGTTCACTTATATGTTTCACTGTAAACACCTGGTCCACACACCCCCTACCTTTCCTAAAGCCTCCTTTTTCATCTGCTATCCTATTCTCCGTCTTACTCTTAATTCTTAATGCATATGTATAGAGCAATTATTATTTAACTTTAATTAATCTTGAATTTTGCTGAAGGGTGCTCAACTCTTGCACCTGTCTTACATACATGTGCATATTATATACCATTAATGATGCTTAAATTTCTATGATTTTTTCTTAAACTACAGGTAGTAGGAGGAAGTTTAGCATTACCATTAGGACTTAGCTCTAACCAGGGAATGTTGGAATGGCTGCGGCAAGGATACAAGCCTCAGTTAGTTTCTCTGAGTGCTGGATGCAACTTCACAGTTGAACCCATCAGTGAACTACTCATTATCAGAGGAATTTCTCCATCTAGACTAACCAGGTGTGTTATTACAACATTTGCTAAACTGTTTAACATGTATTTGTGTACTAAAAATTCTTGTGTAACTAATTTTCTCAGTTGTCAATTACAGCATTTTATTTTAAAGAGGGAATCATCCCAAACTATTTTTGTATGAACTGTAATGTCTGGCAAAACAGCAGTGGAATCAATGATGGCAAATGTGTTTCCTAGTCTTTTTTTTTTTTTTTGGGGGGGGGGGGGAGGCTATGTGTTAAATAAATAAACAGCAAATGACAGAGTTTGTCGAGTTTTATTGCTTCACTGAAAGAAGACACTCTTGAAGCTTCTATGGAAGTGGCAGAAGCTCTTGAGAAGTGAATCTGCCTTCTTTATTTCAAGTAGATCCACAAGCAGTAGACACTAGCTAGTACTTGCTAGTGTATTCTGTTTATTAGAATATGCAGTACACTACTGTATAAACATTTAAAATATATCAGATATGTTATAAATGGTGCAAAGGTGACATTAAAACAATATCAAAGATGGCTGACACTAACCCCACTACCATTATAGTACGCTCCTCAGCGATGAATTTGTTTACCGACGTGGTCTTAGGAACGAAATTCCGTCGTTAAGTGAAGAGAGGCTGTACTCTTGTATCTACTTTATACACTAGATTGCTGCTGTCCTTCGGTTTTCCATTCACATTTTTGATGCATCACTGTTAATGATTTTTTTTAATCAGTTTTGCCACTTGCCAGAACTGGTTACTCCAAACTGCAGACCTCTTTATCTTTACTTAACTCCAATAAAAACTGTTCTGTTATACATTATTACATTTATGTTGTAGTTTTTATGCATTACTATTTCATCTAACTCAAATTAGTCTTCAACTCAAAACCTATTACTAATATCCATGTTTATGATATGAACAAAATGTTATCATAATTGCTGTATATTTTTTAATTAGTTATGACTGGCGCAAAACTCTGCATATAATATGAGCTTTGAAAATAAATACTGTACTATGTGGCGTGTATTTTTTAACACACTGGCCATCTACTACCAAGGTAGAGTGACCCAAAAATAGGAGGAAACGTATTCGCCATCGTTCGTTCAATTGTTGTCTTGCCAGAGTTATACTGACATCATAGTTCAGATAACCCTCTAAACTGCAACATCCTTGTCTCTCCTTTAGTGTAGGCATTACTACTTAGCTCCAGGACTCAAGTCCTGCTAACCATTTTCCCTGAATCCCTTCATGATTATTATAATTACAGTTATAATTTTTTTTTTTTTTTTTTTTTTTTTTTCAACAAGTCGGCCGTCTCCCACCGAGGCAGGGTGACCCAAAAAAGAAAGAAAATCCCCAAAAAGAAAATACTTTCATCATCATTCAACACTTTCACCACACTCGCACATTATCACTGTTTTTGCAGAGGTGCTCAGAATACAACAGTCTAGAAGCATACACATATAAAGATACACAACATATCCCTCCAAACTGCCAATATCCCAAACCCCTCCTTTAAAGTGCAGGCATTGTACTTCCCATTTCCAGGACTCAAGTCCGACTATATGAAAATAACCGGTTTCCCTGAATCCCTTCACTAAATATTACCCTGCTCACACTCCAACAGATCGTCAGGTCCCAAGTACCATTCGTCTCCATTCACTCCTATCTAACACGCTCACGCACGCTTGCTGGAAGTCCAAGCCCCTTACCCACAAAACCTCCTTTACCCCCTCTCTCCAACCCTTTCGAGGACGACCCCTACCCCGCCTTCCTTCCCCTATAGATTTATATGCTTTCCATGTCATTCTACTTTGATCCATTCTCTCTAAATGACCAAACCACCTCAACAACCCCTCTTCTGCCCTCTGACTAATACTTTTATTAACTCCACACCTTCTCCTAATTTCCACACTCCGAATTTTCTGCATAATATTTACACCACACATTGCCCTTAAACAGGACATCTCCACTGCCTCCAACCGTCTCCTCGCTGCTGCATTTACCACCCAAGCTTCACACCCATATAAGAGTGTTGGTACTACTATACTTTCATACATTCCCTTCTTTGCCTCCATAGATAACGTTTTTTGACTCCACATATACCTCAACGCACCACTCACCTTTTTTCCCTCATCAATTCTATGATTAACCTCATCCTTCATAAATCCATCCGCCGACACGTCAACTCCCAAGTATCTGAAAACATTCACTTCTTCCATACTCCTCCTCCCCAATTTGATATCCAATTTTTCTTTATCTAAATCATTTGACACCCTCATCACCTTACTCTTTTCTATGTTCACTTTCAACTTTCTACCTTTACACACATTCCCAAACTCATCCACTAACCTTTGCAATTTTTCTTTAGAATCTCCCATAAGCACAGTATCATCAGCAAAAAGTAACTGTGTCAATTCCCATTTTGAATTTGATTCCCCATAATTTAATCCCACCCCTCTCCCAAACACCCTAGCATTTACTTCCTTAACAACCCCATCTATAAATATATTAAACAACCATGGTGACATTACACATCCCTGTCTAAGACCTACTTTTACCGGGAAATAGTCTCCCTCTCTTCTACACACCCTAACCTGAGCCTCACTATCTTCATAAAAACTCTTTACAGCATTTAATAACTTACCACCTATTCCATATACTTGCAACATCTGCCACATTGCTCCTCTATCCACTCTATCATATGCCTTTTCTAAATCCATAAATGCAATAAAAACTTCCCTACCTTTATCTAAATACTGTTCACATATATGCTTCAATGTAAACACTTGATCTACACATCCCCTACCCACTCTGAAACCTCCTTGCTCATCCGCAATCCTACATTCTGTCTTACCTCTAATTCTTTCAATTATAACCCTACCGTACACTTTTCCTGGTATACTCAGTAAGCTTATTCCTCTATAATTTTTACAGTCTCTTTTGTCCCCTTTCCCTTTATATAAAGGGACTATACATGCTCTCCGCCAATCCCTAGGTACCTTCCCCTCTTTCATACATTTATTGAACAAAAGTACCAACCACTCCAACACTATATCCCCCCCTGCTTTTAACATTTCTGTCATGATCCCATCAGTACCAGCTGCTTTACCCCCTTTCATTTTACGTAATGCCTCACGTACCTCCCCCACACTTACATTCTGCTCTTCTTCACTCCTAAAAGATGGTATACCTCCCTGACCAGTGCATGAAATTACTGCCTCTGTTTCTTCCTTAACATTTAAAAGTTCCTCAAAATATTCTCGCCATCTACCTAATACCTCCATCTCCCCATCTACTAACTCCCCTACTCTGTTTTTAACTGACAAATCCATATTTTCCCTTGGCTTTCTTAACTTGTTTAACTCACTCCAAAATTTTTTCTTATTTTCATTAAAATTTCTTGACAGTGCCTCTCCCACTCTATCATCTGCTCTCCTTTTGCACTCTCTCACCACTCTCTTTACCTTTCTTTTACTCTCCATATATTCTGCTCTTCTTATAACACTTCTGCTTTGTAAAAACCTCTCATAAGCTACCTTTTTCTCTTTTATCACACCCTTTACTTCATCATTCCACCAATCACTCCTCTTTCCTCCTGCACCCACCCTCCTATAACCACAAACTTCTGCCCCACATTCTAATACTGCATTTTTAAAACTATTCCAACCCTCTTCAACCCCCCCATTACTCATCTTTGCACTATCCCACCTTTCTGCCAATAGTCGCTTATATCTCGCCCGAACTTCCTCCTCCCTTAGTTTATACACTTTCACCTCCCTCTTACTTGTTGTTGCCACCTTCCTCTTTTCCCATCTACCTCTTACTCTAACTGTAGCTACAACTAAATAATGATCCGATATATCAGTTGCCCCTCTATAAACATGTACATCCTGGAGCCTATAATTATAGTTATAGTTATAATTATAGTTATAGTTATAATTATTTTTATTTTTTTTAAGTTGGTGACTGTCAACAGCAGGGTGACCCAAAGAAGAAAACACATTTGCTATCATTCATTCAATGACTGTCTTTGCAGAAATGTGCTGACATCACAATAAAATTACCCTCCAACTGCTCCTCTCCCTCCTTCAGAGTACAGCTGCTCTGCCCACCTCCAGGACTCATATCCGGCTAACTAGTTTCCCTGAGTCTTTTCATAGAAGTTACTTCACTCGCACCACAACAGCATGTTTATTAAAAACTACGTGTCTCTACTCCTGTCTGACACTTTTTCATGCCTGCTAGATGCTCATGCCCCTAGAACTCAAAGCCCCTTCCCATCATTCCTGAAGCAACTACCCATCCTGTCTTCTACCCCAGATTTATATGCCCTCTTCATCATCATATCCCTCTCCATCCTCTCTGCCCAAACCACCTCAATTCCTCCACAGCCACTTGAACATTTTTTTTTTTTTTTTTTTATTAATGCATTGGCTGTTTCTCACTAAGGCAGGGTGGCCCGAAAAAGAAAAACTGTCATTCACTCCATTACTGTCTTGCCAGAGGTGTTCTTACACTACAGTTATTAAACTGAAACATTAACACCCCTCCTTCAGAGTGCAGGAGGGGTGTTAACATTGCAGCTTTATAGCTTATACCCTTATACTCATTTATACCCTTGGTGACCCCACATTGCCTCGACTTCACAGCTGAGGTGAGAGATGGTGGAAAGACAGCTGTAGGTGTTGAGCAGACTTCAGCAGAAAGGATGGGGGTCACAGCAGAATGGCCCTAAAAAATTAAAACATTGAAAATATCATCTCTAAGGCACGTTGAAATGTATTTTTTTTAACACGCTGGCTGTCTTCCACTGAGGCAGGGTGACCTAAAAATTAAAATGCTCTCACCATCATTCACTTTATTGCTGTCTTGCCAAAGGTGCACAGTTGCTACAGTTTAGATACCCCTCCAAACTGCAAGCACTGCACTTCCCACCTCCAGGACACAAGTCTGGCTAACTGGTTTCCTTGAATCCCTTTACAAAATGTTACCTTACTTGACTCACGAAATCGTAATGACACGATTGCAAACAAACCATACCACGGGCGGGATTTGAACCCGCGGTCAGAGAGTCTCAAAACTCCAGACCGTCGCGTTAGCCACTGGGCCAGCTAGCTTAATAAGCTTAATAGCTTCAATAAGCTTAATAGCTTATTAAGCTAGCTGGCCCAGTGGCTAATGCGACGGTCTGGAGTTTTGAGACTCTCTGACCGCGGGTTCAAATCCCGCCTGTGGTATGGTTACATTACTCACTTTCAACAGCTCATCATATCCCAAAAACCATTTGCCTCTACTCACTCTTATCTAACAAGCTCGCACCAACCTCCATTACTCTCTTCCACCAACCTTTCCTAGGGTGACCCCTACCCCACCTTCCCTCCACTACCAATTTATACACCCAAATCATCCTATTTTGCTCCACCCTCTCTAAATGTCCAAACCCCCTCAAAAATTGTCTTCAGTCTTACTGTACCAGAATACGTGGTATTACCAAGACCTTTCTCACTCATTCACTGAAAGTGACATCATCAACAGTTCACTGTTATTAGTATTATCAAAAAGTATCAGTAAACCTACAAGGGTCATACAGCGCAGACCAACAGTTCATGCATGCAGTCATATCAAATACAATTATATGGACAATTCAGGTATGTTGTTGAGTGATGGACAATGCACTGTGCAGTCTGACAATTCTGCTTTAGCTGAAGCCAGTCAGCAGCCCTCACACCTCCCTGAAACTGACTGCCTTCTACATCATTTGATTATTTTTCTGGATTGTTACTCTATTACATGCATTTATCTTTGGTACATGCTCTTTTGGTGTAGGTGTAGCACATTTTTAGTCAAAGTTGCTCAATAAACATAAATTTTAAAATTAAGAATGTTCTGACATGAACTGAGGACATATGCAGGCTGTCACCAGGGAAGTTCATGTCTCAGTCAACAATATTCCACAAAGGATGCCACTATGTACTTAAGAATATAAATTTGCAGTAATGTAACCCTCTCGTTAAATAAATGGTCTACTGTACTTGTATCTAATAAGTACAATGGTCCATTGAGTTATGATATTAATCTATTCCAGAAAATGTGTCATACCTCAAAACTATGGTAACTCAAAACCCCAAAATACAAAATTCACTGCAAGATACCAGAATGAATATAAAAATGGTATAAAATACCCATAGGTTGTTAGGTAAGACGCATATGCAACAGTTGGGTATCTTTATTTCGAAACGTTTCGCCTACACAGTAGGCTTCTATCAACTTTTCTGTACTTGACTGAAGAAGCCTACTGTGTAGGTGAAACGTTTCGAAATAAAGATATCCAACCGTTGCATGTGTCTTACCTAACAAGATACCAGAACACACCCTACATGCTCTTGGATACTTTTTCTTGTTTAAACACACAGGAGTTGTTATAAGCTAATGCCTGAAATATCCTGCGGCACTGGCATCCAACAGCAGAGTAAGCCTATCTTTCATAGGCTTATGTCCATGATAGGGTAGGCAGGCAGGATGGGGCAGAGGAGGCAGGGCAGGGCAGGGCAGGCAGAGATTGGTAAATAACTGTAGACTTAATATTTATACTTCTGTTGTTGCAGTCTCCCACTGCCTGCATCTGGTACATTTATAGTCTTCCTCCCTCATAACATCCCTACTCATCACTCCATTTAAGACAGACAAGGCAGGGCAGGCAGACCACAGCAGGCAGGGGCATATAGAGCAAAGTAGGGCAGGCATGTAGGCACACATACAGTCTCCCTCCCTCACTCTCACCTACAACACTCCCTCCACCTTCAGTCTATACAAGACCTTTTCATCACCTTGTCTTGTCTCCAGACTGAGGTCCACCCATGCACACTGATTTTAGTTCACATTGGATCTAAATTTTTTCATCACAACTTAAAACTAAATTCCTTTATGAGGGCAAATCTTAACTCAAAATTATCACAACTCAAGGGAACACTGCATTATCCTATGTATCCCACATTATGACAGAGAGATGTATAGCTAATGCTTCTTTTTCAGAGCAGACACCAAACTGCCTCCAGGAGTACACTATAACAGTGCCTCTCAGCTTTATAGTGATTTTCTGCAAGAGTGTCGCATACCTCCAAGTGAGCGCATGGTGACCTCAGTCTCTGATCCTCTGAAGCTCTCTCCACCCTTCCCTTCTATCATCTCAGGCTCATTCACAGAAGATGGTTTTGCAAATTCTTTTGGTAATGTTGCTGCAGCTGGTGAGTTATTGTATATCTTTTATGCTTTTACATTTTTTATTTTTTTTTTTTTGTTAAAATAAGCAGCAGTGACTGTTCCCTTTTTGTCTTAATATTCAAAGCAGTTCACAACACTCTGCATTGCACTTTTTAATGTATTAATATAATGAGTATTATTCATTTACTACTTAGTTAATAGTATTGCAGCATGGAGTAGTGACTCTTCTACCTTCATACATACTCTACCCTGTTTTTCTTTTTTTTTTTTTATTATCACACTGGCCGATTCCCACCAAGGCAGGGTGGCCCGAAAAAGAAAAACTTTCACCATCATTCACTCCATCACTGTCTTGCCAGAAGGGTGCTTTACACTACAGTTTTTAAACTGCAACATTAACACCCCTCCTTCAGAGTGCAGGCACTGTACTTCCCATCTCCAGGACTCAAGTCCGGCCTGCCGGTTTCCCTGAATCCCTTCATAAATGTTACTTTGCTCACACTCCAACAGCACGTCAAGTATTAAAAACCATTTGTCTCCATTCACTCCTATCAAACACGCTCACGCATGCCTGCTGGAAGTCCAAGCCCCTCGCACACAAAACCTCCTTTACCCCCTCCCTCCAACCCTTCCTAGGCCGACCCCTACCCCGCCTTCCTTCCACTACAGACTGATACACTCTTGAAGTTATTCTGTTTCGCTCCATTCTCTCTACATGTCCGAACCACCTCAACAACCCTTCCTCAGCCCTCTGGACAACAGTTTTGGTAATCCCGCACCTCCTCCTAACTTCCAAACTACGAATTCTCTGCATTATATTCACACCACACATTGCCCTCAGACATGACATCTCCACTGCCTCCAGCCTTCTCCTCGCTGCAACGTTCATCACCCATGCTTCACACCCATATAAGAGCGTTGGTAAAACTATACTCTCATACATTCCCCTCTTTGCCTCCAAGGACAAAGTTCTCTGTCTCCACAGACTCCTAAGTGCACCACTCACTCTTTTTCCCTCATCAATTCTATGATTCACCTCATCTTTCATAGACCCATCCGCTGACACGTCCACTCCCAAATATCTGAATACGTTCACCTCCTCCATACTCTCTCCCTCCAATCTGATATTCAATCTTTCATCACCTAATCTTTTTGTTATCCTCATAACCTTACTCTTTCCTGTATTCACCTTTAATTTTCTTCTTTTGCACACCCTACCAAATTCATCCACCAATCTCTGCAGCTTCTCCCAAGAGCACAGTGTCATCAGCAAAGAGCAGCTGTGACAACTCCCACCCTGTGTGTGATTCTTTATCTTTTAACTCCACGCCTCTTGCCAAGACCCTCGCATTTACTTCTCTTACAACCCCATCTATAAATATATTAAACAACCACGGTGACATCACACATCCTTGTCTAAGGCCTACTTTTACTGGGAAAAAATTTCCCTCTTTTCTACATACTCTAACTTGAGCCTCACTATCCTCGTAAAAACTCTTCACTGCTTTCAGTAACCTACCTCCTACACCATACACTTGCAACATCTGCCACATTGCCCCCCTATCCACCCTGTCATACGCCTTTTCCAAATCCATAAATGCCACAAAGACCTCTTTAGCCTTATCTAAATACTGTTCACTTATATGTTTCACTGTAAACACCTGGTCCACACACCCCCTACCTTTCCTAAAGCCTCCTTGTTCATCTGCTATCCTATTCTCCGTCTTACTCTTAATTCTTTCAATTATAACTCTACCATACACTTTACCAGGTACACTCAACAGACTTATCCCCTGTTTTTCTTATAAGTAGCAAAAATTAAGTGATTGGTAGACAGCAATTCCCAGAGATACTATCATCCTGCCACACAACTTGCAACAAAAGCTTATTTAATTGTTTTACATTCTAACAAGATTACTGGTCCCTTTTCTTTCTGTGTCAAATGCTTAAGATGCAGTTTGGAGGGGCATCTGAACTGTAGCATCAACACTCCTCTGGCAAGACTGATTGGAGTGAATAATGGTGAAAGTTTTTTTTTTTTACAGGTCACCCTACCTCGGTGGAAGGCAGCCAACATTACAAAAAAAATATGTACCCATCTGAGTTTCCTTTTAATTTCTTAATAGTTCCTGCTCTTCCAGACTTTCCTTTTAATTCCATGGTGAAGTGGATTAGAATTCTTCCTCCATAACTAACATACGTCGTAGAAAGCGACTAAATGTCGGGAACTGGTAACCCCGTCTTGTTTATCAGTTACTAAAAGAGACAAAGGAGGAAATTTTATAGTAGTATTGTTTGAATGTGAGTGGGTGTCATATAAATGAGAAGAAAACCCTGATTATTAATGTTACGAATGAAAAGACTGTTTTAGTTCTAAGTAAAACTAAGTTCTGAGGGGTGGGAGAATTTCAGTGGAAAATAGTATATGAGTTTAAATTGGGTGTCTCTTATAGTAGTAGAGCTAGAGAATGATTAGCAATAATATTAAATGATCAACTATGAAAAGAAGAAAGAGGGCAGACAGTGCAAAATACTCCCACTGGAAAGCAGGGGTGCATTATTATAATCATGGGGACGCGTTAAACCTGTAGGATTATACAGCGCATGTGGGGGGGTAGGGATGGAAGGTATTCAGACAATTCAGGGAACTGGAGCACAGATCCAATTCGCTAGATCAAGAGCCCCTCACCAGCATCAAGGAACCTCCCTTGAGGGGAGCAGGGTTGCAATAAGTACACTAAGGGAAACCTCAATAAGTGTGAAGGGACCAAGATTTTTCCATGTCCTTTCATCTTATGTAAGGGGGATTACCAACAAGTTTCTCAAGGCAGTGCTTTGAGAAACTTGTGCTGTGCTGTGGTGTTTTCGTTGAACTTCATGCAGGCCAAAAAAATAACCAAGCGGCTTGCTGAGAAAAATACTGAGATTGATCAGTAGGTTGGACAGACAGATTGACTGAGACATGCATACTCACACATATGGACTCATTATTTCCATTTTTTAGACAATCTATAGTGTTAGATATTTTTCTTACCCAGGTATAATCAAGAGTGCACCTTCTGAAGCAGGTCTGCACCAGAGTGGTGGGATGACTCCTCTACTCCATGATCTTCTGACAGTGGCAGAAAAACTTGATATTTCCAAGGTGCCTGCATTATTGGAGGAGGGATTTGACAAGGATGGTTGGTCTGGTGTGGTGGAGGATCTACGAACAATTACCCTTAATTATTCTTTAAATAATGTAGATATTGACAGTTCTGATGATAGTTAAGTTTTTAGCTGCATTTAAGCCTTAATACTAATTTTTTTATTTTGTGTTTTTCTAACTTCTAGAATTATTCAGGCTGTCAGTTACTATTTCTTTTCTTTGTTTATTACTCATTTGCAGATTTTTTTTTTTTCAACAAACCGGCCGTATCCCACCAAGGCAGAAATATATTATTGTATAATCAGTATGCTATACTTAGAGCCCCTTTACAATTTCATCAAGATAGCTTCTTTGACTTTGGTAACCTGTACATAAATACATGTAATTTATTGTAAGTAAAACCTATGAAACCCACAAGAGACTTTTTATATAAGTTGGTTTTGGTAACCTGTATATACAGTGAACCTTCTTGTTAACGGACTAATGGGGGGAGGGGTGTATGACATTGCCGACTGTTGCAACTTCTAAATTATGAAATTAATTTTTCACAATCGTCTGGTTGTCTTCTGAACTAGCAGACCTCATCTAATGTAGAAGACCTCTAATACTATGGTACGGTATTTTATCATAATTGTTTACTTTTTTTGTGAAGGAGAAATGATGTATAAACTGCAGTGATCAATAGTGGTAACTTGGATTAACTTCTGTTTTGAATCATCACTATCCTTTACACTGTAAATTTGCCCTTTGTTCTGCAAATATCAGACACTGTTTTGTAGCACCATATTCCTCACATACCCATGCCACTGTAAACTGCACTTTGCTTAATATGTTAATAATCACACAAAATGCTCTAAATCCTGGGAAAATAGACTACCCTATTTATTTATTTATTTAGGGATCAACCACATCAAATCACCTTAAGCCAATAACAACACAACAAAAAGCGGTGGTATAAATTATCACTCGGTCTACTGCCAAACAACACATTTCCCCAATCTTCAGAGGCCTAAACCTACTAGATATAAAAAAAAAATTCACTCACACTATTGTGCATACTTTCTTAGAAAATGCAACATGATTCAGACACAAAAGTCTATATGATATTCCCCACATCCAGCTTAATCTGTGCAAAAGAACTCAATGTTCATAAACTGACTAAAATCTGAAATGCTACCTGAAAACTCCAGTCTCTCTTTCTGCCAGCTGCTTCTAGGTTACTGTTAAAAAAACACCTCCTTTCTGTAATGTGATCCAGACAACAGTTATGCTGAACAATTCTTTCAACCTGCATTGTCCCTATCCTTGTCTACTATCCATTCATCACATGTACCAGCTTCTTTCTTAATACACCTCTAATTACACCTTACTGAATACCACCAATATTTTAAAACTATGTACAGGTGCTCCCTGACTTACGATGGGGTTATTTTCCGATGAACCCATCGGAAGTTGAAAATATCTCAAGCCAAATTTTTTTTTTTTTTTTTTTTTTTTTTTAACGTTGGCCATCTCCCACCGAGGCAGGGTGCGCCAAAAAAGAAACACTTTCACCATCAATTCACACAATCACTGTCTTTGCAGAGGCACCCAGATATGAAAGTTTAGATGTCACTCTAAACAGCCAATTTTCCAAACCCCTCCTTTAACCCTCTGAGGGTCGACAGGCCCTCTCCGAAACTCGTTCTCAGGGTCGGCCAAATTTAAAAAAAAAAAAAATTATTTTCTCTTATGAAAAGATAGAGAATCTTTTCCCGATCATAAAGACACCAAAAGTTTGAAATTTGATAGAAAACTTACGGAATTATGCTCTCGCAAAGTTAGCGGTCTCGGCGATGTTTACGCATCGGCGATTTTGCCCACTTTGAGCCCCATTTTCGGCCAATTTCACTGTACTAGTCGACAAAAAACATGAATATTTCGCTAGAACTCCATTTTTTCTATCGAATGGGTGCAAGAAACCACTCATTTATGAAATTCAACTATCCAGTACAGTGGTCAGAATTTAGCAATTTTGCCAATTTCACACAAATTTCAAAAGATGCCAATTTCCGAATAGGGTCCAGAATAAACAAGAAAGACATTCCTGGCACTAAAATGACATTTCCTCTGGTCATTAGTCACGTTTCTTATATTCTTTTGCTTTCCACTTTGAATTTTTATTCTCACAAAAAATAGAAGATTTACTGTTATGCAGACTATTGCATTAGTGTAAAAAATGGTATAAATATTATTGGTGCACTTGTGAAAGAATATTAGACTCACCAGTTGACGTGTATTGCACGCTTGGCACGATTTGTTTACTTTTGAAGTTTGGTAAAAATCGAACATTTCTGCTACTTTGAGCTCAATTTCAAGGCACTTTTCTTTGTAAAACCAGTCAAAATCATCTCAATTTCTGTAATATGTCTTCCATTCTATAAAATGAGACCAAGAAAACTAGAATACAACAATAAATACCATACGAAAATACACTGCAAAGTCGCTGATTTATTAAAAAAAAATGGTCAAAGTTTTTTTTTTCTCATTATGCACTGTGTGCTGCAGGATTTTTTTTTAGACTGTGCACACTGACCACATAGACCCATTCTTTCATATGAAGGCCTACCAGCTTTCTCCCACTAGATTTGAGGCCGCTAGAATTTATGAGTACTAGTACGTCAAAAACCCCTACGCGTAAGACGTACTAGTACGACGAAAACCCTCAAAGGGTTAAAGTGCAGGCATTGTACTTCCCACCTCCAGGATTCAAGTCTGGCTAACCGGTTTCCCCGAATCCCTTCACAAAATATTACTCTGCTCGACTCACGAAATTTTAACGACACGATTGCAAACAAACCGTGCCAGGGACAGGGATTCAACTCGTGGCGAGCGAGTTGTAAAACTCCAGGCTGGCACGCAAGCCACTGGGCCAGCTGGCTACAGTAAGATTCATCCAATTAGGTATATTTATTCACCATAGAAAGGTTAGCACAGGCCCCAGATTCATTACAGATTCATCTGTAAAAACTTGCATTTGTGGTCACAGTGGGGCCTGTGCTAACCTCTCTGTGGTGTATAAATATACCTAGTTGGATGAATCTTATTGTAGCCAGCTGGCCCAGTGGCTTACGTGCTGGCCTGAAGTTTTACGACTCACTAGCCATGAGTTCAATTCCCGCCCGTGGTACAGTTTGTTTACCCTGCTCACACTCCAACAACTCGTCAGGTCCCAGAAACCATTCACTCCTCTCTAACGCTCATACATGCCTGCTACATTTCCAGGCCCTTTGCACAAAACCTTTTACTCCCTCCATCCTTTACTATGACGACCCCTACCCCTCCTCCCCTCCACTACAAATTTATACACCCTCCAAGTCATCCTATTTTGCTTCATCCTCTAAATGACCATACCACCTCAACAACCCCTCTTCAGCCTTCTTGACACCACCACCACCTAATTTCCACACTATGAATTCTCTGCACAATGTTTACACCACACATTGCTCTTAGCCATGACATCTCCACTGCCTCCAGCCTCCTCCTCGCTGCAGCATTCACAACCATATAAGTCTTGGTACCACTATACTCTAGTACATTCCCTTCTTTGCCTCCATAGATAATGTTTTTTGTCTCCACAGATACCTCAGTGCACCACTCACTCTTTTCTTTCATCAACTGTATGGTTAACCTCATCCTTCATAAACCCATCTGCTGACAAATCTACTCCCAAATATCTGAACACATTCACTATTTCCATACTTCGTCACCCCAATGTTATATGTATCCAGTTTTTCTTTGCCTAACTCGTTTGATACCCTCGTCACCTTATTCTTATCGTAGTTGAAAGTGAACATAGATAATTAAATAACTGCTGTCACTGAATAAGTAAATAAACAAATAATTTTTTTTTTTTAACAAGTCTGCTGTCTCCCACCGAGGCAAGGTGACCCAAAAACTAAGAAAATCTCAAAAAAGAAAATACTTTCATCATCATTCAACACTTTCACCTCACTCACACATAAACACTGTTTTTGCAGAGGTGCTCAGAACACAACAGTTTAGAAGCATATACATATAAAGATACACAACATATCCCTCCAAACTGCCAATATCCCAAACCCCTCCTTTAGAGTGCGAGCATTGTACTTCCCATTTCCAGGACTCAAGTCCGGCTATATAAAAATAACCGGTTTCCCTGAATCCCTTCACTAAATATTACCCTGCTCACATTCCAACAGATCGTCAGGTCCGAAGTACCATTCGTCTCCATTCACTCCTATCGAACACGCTCGTGCACGCCTGCTGGAAGTACAAGCCCCTTGCCCACAAAACCTCCCTTACCCCTTCCTTCCAACCTTTTCGAGGACGACCCCTACACCGCCTTCCTTCTACAGATTTAAATGCTCTCCATGTCATTCTACTTTGATCCATTCTGTCTAAATGACCAAACCACCTCAACAACCCTCTTCAGCCCTCTGACTAATACTTTTATTAACTCCACACCTTCTCCTAATTTCCACACTCTGAATTTTCTGCATAATATTTACACCACACATTGCCCTTAGACAGGACATCTCCACTGCCTCCAACCATCTCCTCGCTGCTGCATTTACCACCCAAGCTTCACACCCATATAAGAGTGTTGGTACTACTATACTTTCATACATTCCCTTCTTTGCCTCCATAGATAACGTTTTTTGACTCCACATATACCTCAATGCACCACTCACCTTTTTTCCCCTCACCAATTCTATGATTAACCTCATCCTTCATAAATCCATCCGCCGACACGTCAACTCCCAAGTACATATCTGAAAACATTCACTTCTTCCATACTCCTCCCCAATTTGATATCCAATTTTTCTTTATCTAAATCATTTGATACCCTCATCACCTTACTCTTTTCTATGTTCACTTTCAACTTTCTACCTTTACACACATTCCCCAACTCATCCACTAACCTTTGCAATTTTTCTTTAGAATCTCCCATAAGCACAGTATCATCAGCAAAAAGTAACTGTGTTAATTCCCATTTTGAATTTGATTCCCCATAATTTAATCCCACCCCTCTCCCAAACACCCTAGCATTTACTTCTTTTACAACCCCATCTATAAATATATTAAACAACCATGGTGACATTACACATCCCTGCCTAAGACCTACTTTTACCGGGAAGTAGTCTCCCTCTCTTCTACACACCCTAACCTGAGCCTCACTATCCTCATAAAAACTCTTTACAGCATTTAATAACTTACCACCTATTCCATATACTTGCAACATCTGCCACATTGCCCCTCTATCCACTCTATCATATGCCTTTTCTAAATCCATAAATGCAATAAAAACTTCCCTACCTTTATCTAAATACTGTTCACATATATGCTTCAATGTAAACACTTGATCTACACATCCCCTACCCACTCTGAAACCTCCTTGCTCATCCGCAATTCTACATTCTGTCTTACCTCTAATTCTTTCGATTATAACCCTACCGTACACTTTTCCTGGTATACTCAATAAACTTATTCCTCTATAATTTTTACAATCTGTTTTGTCCCCTTTCCCTTTCTTCATATCCATAGTAATTCTCACCCTTTTTCCTGCAGGGTTGGCACTAGAAGCTTTCTTGGGGCCCATGGTGACTTATTTTGCAGGTACAATCACTAAAAATGCTGTGATAATATGAAATGTTCCGATTGTATGCGTGGATGTGACTGCACTGGCTGGCTTGTAAACACTAGCGCGCTCAGGCCACACTGGACGCGTCTCGAATGAATTGCATAGGGCGAGTTTTTTAGACAATAGTATGTGACTAAGGTAGGTGAAAATGCTCACCTGTCAATGTTTGTGCAGTTATTGTGTAGCATATGAGGAGTGAATATATATATACATTATGCTTTATATTGGTCTCACTGGCCATAAAAGTTACTTGAAAAAAAATAAAATATTAAAAAAATAAAAGAAAAACATAGAATAAAAGTAAATATATTACCAAGTGACCGGCAGTCAGTGATGCTGCCATAAGCAGTTCATTTTCTGTCAACTTCACTCCTTCCTCTTAGTAAGTATTGATAGCAATTTTTTTTTTTTTTGGCCTATAACACTTAGAAAAATATTCTTAAAATTTTGTTAAGAAAAAATAATTTTTTTTTTTTGAATATTGTTCGACCCTGAGAACAAGTTCAGGATTGGGGGTCTCGACCCTCAAAGGGTTAAGGGCGAGCACAAAGGCAAAGGACGAATTCATAGTTGCACTAAATTAGTTTCAGCCAGAGAAGGTTTTTTTCAATAAAGGTGACATCTTTAATTCAAGATTAAGGCAGAGTATTATTATTACAGTGGAACCTCGGCTTACGAGTGCCCCAACATACGAGTTTTTCAGGATACGAGTAGTCGCTCGGTCGCTTTTTGTTTCTGGATATGAACAAAAATTCAGGGTGCAAGCTTCCCCCTTCAAACTTTTTTTTTTAGACCTCCAGATCTTACAAAAATAAAAGTGTGTGAAGCTTCTATATTTAATGGTCCTCTGAGTCACTTTCAAGCTGGCAGTGCCACCTCCTGATCCCATGTTGAAAGATAAGTGTTAGTTTAGAATGGAGGTTTTTATTTTTAACCAGGGGTATCCATACCCCCCTTGGGGTATGGGACTTGATCTCTGAACAATTAAAAAAAAAAAAGTTGTTAGATTAGAATAAACTATTACCTGTTCTGTTGCTAGTTATCCATATGTAAAGTAAAACCAAGCTAATGACATTTTTTTAAGTCATACTGGTGACTCATAGGACTGGTGGTGGTGGTGATTATTTTGACAGTCTGACGAAGGTGGTTTGGGGATAAATTGGGCAATCACCTGGGAGTCTGTAATTATCTGTAACCTGCAAACACTGATATATATGCTTATGTTGTACTATTATGAATGGAATCTTTAAATAAAATATATTCAAGATATTTTTACACATTTTTTTTTTTTCAACAAGTCAGCCGTCTCCCACCGAGGCAGGTTGACCCAAAAAAGACAGAAAATCCCCAAAAAGAAAATGCTTTCATCATCATTCAACACTTTCACCACACTCGCACATTATCACTATGTTTGCAGAGGTGCTCAGAATACAACAGTTTAGAAGCATATACGTATAAAGATACACAACATATCCCTCTAAACTGCCAATATCCCAAACCCCTCCTTTAAAGTGCAGGCATTGTACTTCCCATTTCCAGGACTCAAGTCCGACTATATGAAAATAACCGGTTCCCCTGAATCCCTTCACTAAATATTACCCTGCTCACACTCCAACAGATCGTCAGGTCCCAAGTACCATTTGTCTCCAATCACTCCTATCTAACACGCTCACGCACGCTTGCTGGAAGTCCACAAAACCTCCTTTACCCCCTCTCCAACCCTTTCGAGGACGAACCCTACCTCGCCTTCCTTCCCCTATAGATTTATATGCTTTCCATGTCATTCTACTTTGATCCATTCTCTGTAAATGACCAAACCACCTCAACAACCCCTCTTCTGCCCTCTGACTAATACTTTTGTTAACTCCACATCTTTTCCCAATTTCCACACTCCGAATTTTCTGCATAATATTTACACCACACATTGCCCTTAGACAGGACATCTCCACTGCCTCCAACCGTCTCCTCGCTACTGCATTTACCACCCAAGCTTCACACCCATATAAGAGTGTTGGTACTACTATACTTTCATACATTCCCTTCTTTGCCTCCATAGATAACGTTTTTTGACTCCACATATACCTCAATGCACCACTCACCTTTTTTCCCTCACCAATTCTATGATTAACCTCATCCTTCATAAATCCATCCACCGACACGTCAACTCCCAAGTATCTGAAAACATTTACTTCTTCCATACTCCTCCTCCCCAATTTGATTTCCAATTTTTCTTTATCTAAATCATTTGATACCCTCATCACCTTACTCTTTTCTATGTTCACTTTCAACTTTCTACCTTTACACACATTCCCCAACTCATCCACTAACCTTTGCAATTTTTCTTTAGAATCTCCCATAAGCACAGTATCATCAGCAAAAAGTAACTGTGTTAATTCCCATTTTGAATTTGATTCCCCATAATTTAATCCCACCCCTCTCCCGAACACCCTAGCATTTACTTCTTTTACAACCCCATCTATAAATATATTAAACAACCATGATGACATTACACATCCCTGTCTAAGACCTACTTTTACCGGGAAGTAGTCTCCCTCTCTTCTACACACCCTAACCTGAGCCTCACTATCCTCATAAAAACTCTTTACAGCATTTAGTAACTTGCCACCTATTCCATATACTTGCAACATCTGCCACACTGCTCCTCTATCCACTCTATCATATGCCTTTTCTAAATCCATAAATGCAATAAAAACTTCCCTACCTTCATCTAAATACTGTTCACATATACATACTTTTTATACATTTTTATACATAATAAGAATAAAAAAGCTGTAGTATGCAGTATAATTTATTCAGTATAAATAATTATATACAGTTTTGAGAATTTCCTTGTCATAAGTTAGCTTAAAAGTGCAACTATTCCTTCAAATTCACGGGCTTCCATTTTTGCAGATTTCAACTAACCAACATTTTTTTCTGTCTGACTTTCCCATGCCCAAATATCTCTATTCTGATCATGAATTCTAATGATTATTAATATTAAACAATATTAAGCAAACTCCCCATGGGAAAACGGAACAGAATTTTTCCTCCGTAAGCCATGCGTGTTGTAAGAGGCGACTAAAATGCTGAAAGCAAGGGGCTAGTAACCCATTCTCCTATATACATTACTAAAAAAGAAACTTTTGTTTTTCTTTTTGGGCCACCCTACCTTGGTGGGATACGGCCAGTTTGTTGAAAGTAGAGTAAGCAAACGGAACCATTTGCAGTTTCCAATTTAGTGGGACCTCTCAAAACATAAGCCCTGTGAATCTGTAGGGATTATCTGTATTCTAAATTGGGAATATCTCAAGTAAACTCCTGTACAGTTGTTGGTCTGTGTAACACTGACTTAACAAATTAGAACTGCTAAATTTCAGTTCATTCTGTAACATGTTAAAAAATATAACTGGAAATCCAGCGATCCTTAACCCTTTCAGGGTCCAAGGCCAAAATCTGAAGTGGTGCCCCAGTGTCCAAGAATTTAAAAAAAAAAAAATTGTTATTTTTTTCTTATGAAATGGTAGAGAATCTTTTTGTGAATGTAATAAAAAAAAAAGTACGAAATTTGATGGGAAATTGACGAAATTATGCTCTCGTGAATTTTGATGTGTCAGCGATATTTATGAATCGGCGATTTTGCCGACTTTGACTCCCATTTTAGGCCAATTACATTATTTCAGTCGACCAAATTCTTAGCTATTTCACTAGGATTACTTCTATTCTATCGATTGAGCACAAGAAATCGCCAAGTCAACTGTTTCAACTACAAAATAAAGTGACCGGAAATTGGTAATTTGGCCAATTTAACACAAAGTTCAAAATATTCCAATTTCAAAATAGGATCCAGAATAAACAATGTAGGTATTCCTGGCACTAAACTAACATTTCCTCTGTTCATTAGTTACGTTTTGAGGCTTTACAAATAAATTCCATTTTGATTTTTTATTCACATAATGAATTTTTATTCACACCAAAAAATAGAAGATTTACTGTTATGCAATATTGTAATAATTGTATAAATATCATCACCACATTTATGAATGTATATCAGACCGACCAGCTGGCATGTATTAGACGTGTGAGGTCGTTTGTTTACTCTTGAACATCGGCAAAAATTTAACATTTCCGCCACTTTGAGCTCAGTTTCAAGCCATTTCCAGTGCTAAAACCAATCAAAATTATCTCTATTTCTGTAATATGTCTTCCATTCTATCATATGAGACCAAGAAATCACAAATACAACTATAAAAAACATACGAAAAAACACTGCAAAGTCGCTGTTTTAATCGAAAATCACGGTCTCAGTTTTTTTCCTCTCATTATACACAGTGTGCTGCAGGATTTGTTTTATGTGGTGCACACATACCACATAGATGTATTCTCTCATATCTAGGCCCAAATTTACCACTCACAGTTTATCAGAGTGAGCTGAGCTCATGACGTAGATCTACGGTTTGGACCCTGAACGTAAAGCCGTAGATCTACGGGACGGACCCTGAAAGGGTTAATTAAGGTATACGAGTACATAAATTTACATTTTCAGACGCTGTTTATGCTAAGTGGAAGAAATCTGAACATTATATTCAAAACTCTAAGAAAAGTTTAACTTTTTCCACAAATTTAAGTAGATATAGTATGTACACAATAGGTTTAAAGTAACTATATTAATGCAATTGTATACTTAGAATTTTGGGTAATAACAGTTGACTTATTCTGTTTTTGTCTGCTTCGACTCGAGCTCTTTTTCAAACTTCTTAAATTCCTCTTCAATTAGCTCATCATCTGCATCTTTCGCTTCTACTACCTCAACAACCTGTAGAATAAGTTATGTGACACATTATCAATAACTTAATATTTAAAAGAAATCATTAAAGATAATACATTTCCAAAAGCTCTAGAAATGCACAGGTTAAATGTGAGACTAATGGGTGTCTTAGTGTGTATTAATGCCCAAGTAAATAAGGCATATATACATTGTAAAAAGACAAGAGTTCCATAAGGAATTTAGGTAATTTGCATAAAGCACAAAGCAATGTCTGTAGGATGGGAATACAAGTTTGGGAAACAAAAAAGTGGCAAGATACTGTAATACTGAGAGTCACACACAACCTCTTGGCACCACCACTTGCCTTAGAAGCCATTATTTACTGCAATTTACTAATATGTTTATAGTCCTACAAAACATTGTAAATCCACTGAAAATTGGTGACTGAATGATGAGTGTATAAATTAGTGAACACAAACTGGTACGGGCAGCCTATGGATAAGGAAACAATGAAAATGGATAGGTCACGGATGCTACCACTGGCTTATACTGGACAATCAATCACACACACTTGCTATGGACAAAACTTAGAATTATGAACTTTATTTTACCATTTTGTCTGATGATTTCAATGTTTATCCAGCCAATTTTAGTCTATAACTTTTGAAATCCATTAAATGGAGGTCTGTTAGTTAGAAGTTTTACACTGTATATAAATTATTCATCAGAGAAGTGAGAGGTGGTAGTTATGTCTGAGGAAGAGAAGCAATATTATATCACAGTACATAGTGTATGTTCCCTCATTCCTCACCAGTGGCGGCTTGCAGCTAAAATTAGTGGCGGTTCTGCTTCAGAAAATTATTAGTCATTGAATTAAATGAATTAAAGTTATGTATATACTTCTTGCTGTTGCTTATTCATGGCTGAGATATTTGAATATCAGGTGTTGAACAGCCTCTTTTCTTAACTGTAACGTTCCATGAGAAAGTCAACTGTGAAAATTTAAGCTGTTGAAGTTCACTTACAGTCACAGAACTTATTTCTTGGGGATGCAAGGTGGCCATGATTAAATTATTTAAATTTTCTGTAAAATAAAAGAACCAAAAAAATATATGAATTATTTTTTTTCTTATGAAATGATAGAGAATCTTTTCCTGACCATAATGACACCAAAAGTATGAAATTTGATGGAAAACTTATGGAATTATGCTCTCACAAAGTTAGCGGTCTCGACGATGTTTACGCATCAGCGATTTCGCCCACTTTGAGCCCTATTTTCGGCCAATTCCAATGTTCCAGTTGAAAAAAAATAGTAATTATTTTGCCAGAACTCCATTTTTTCTATCAAATGAGTTCAAAAAACCACCCATTTACCGATTTCAACTATCCAATAAAGTGGTCAGAAATTGGTAATTTTGCCAATTTCATACAAATTTCAAAAGATGCCAATTTCCAAATAGGGCCCAAAATAAACCAGACAGACATTCCTGGCTAGTGTAAACACATTATCAGGCCTTTATACGCATTTGAAAGCGAGAAAAGGCTATGTTTCACTTTACAGTTATTTTCGGTTTACAGCGTTAGACTGGAACCTAACCTGCTGCATAAGTGGGGCGCTCCTGTAAGTAAGAAAGCTATTACAATTAGAGTACAAAAGCGAAGCGCAAATGAACATAAAATTATTGTCTGACTACCTCTGGTATGTAGAACTGGAGCATATTCTGAACACCATTCTTGAGTGTAACAACAGAGGAAGGACATCCAGTGCATGAACCCATCATCTGAAACAAAACACTAATGCTATAAAATTCAATGATAAAAGGTAATACATTTCTCATAATCTTTACTTCCCCTTCAAATCTTTTCTTACATTTCACTTAGGATATTCAAGGGCTCCCTCCTTTCTCTTTCATTTGTTTGTCTCTTCTCTCTTCTTGTATACTAGTACTGTATATGAAAGCTTTACTTTCCTGCCCTCCTCATCTGCTGTATCTGTTCTCTCTATTCTTTTGCTTCATGTAATAGATATTTTTTTTTTTTCCAACAAGTCTGCCGTCTCCCACCGAGGCAGGGTGACCCAAAAAAGAAAGAAAATCCCCAAAAAGAAAATACTTTCATCATCATTCAACACTTTCACCACACTCACACATTATCACTGCTTTTGCAGAGGTGCTCAGAATACAACAGTTTAGAAGCATATACGTATAAAGATACACAACATATCCCTCCAAACTGCCAATATCCCAAACCCCTCCTTTAAAGTGCAGGCATTGTACTTCCCATTTCCAGGACTCAAGTCCGACTATATGAAAATAACCGGTTTCCCTGAATCCCTTCACTAAATATTACCCTGCTCACACTCCAACAGATCGTCAGGTCCCAAGTACCATTCGTCTCCATTCACTCCTAACACGCTCATGCACGCTTGCTGGAATTCCAAGCCCCTTGCCCACAAAACCTCCTTTACCCCCTCTTTCAAACCCTTTCGAGGACGACCCCTACCCCTCCTTCCTTCCCCTATCGATTTATATGCTTTCCATGTCATTCTACTTTGATCCATTCTCTCTAAATGACCAAACCACCTCAACAACCCCTCTTCTACCCTCTGACTAATGCTTTTATTAGCTCCACACCTTCTCCTAATTTCCACACTCCGAATTTTCTGCATAATATTTACACCACACATTGCCCTTAGACAGGACATCTCCACTGCCTCCAACCGTCTCCTCGCTGCTGCATTTACCACCCAAGCTTCACATCCATATAAGAGTGTTGGTACTACTATACTTTCATACATTCCCTTCTTTGCCTCCATAGATAACGTTTTTTGACTCCACATATACCTCAACGCACCACTCACCTTTTTTCCCTCATCAATTCTATGATTAACCTCCTCCTGCATAAACCCATCCGCCGACACGTCAACTCCCAAGTACGTATCTGAAAACATTCACTTCTTCCATACTCCTCCTCCCCAATTTGATATCCAATTTTTCTTTATCTAAATCATTTGATACCCTCATCACCTTACTCTTTTCTATGTTCACTTTCAACTTTCTACCTTTAAACACATTCTCAAACTCATCCACTAACCTTTGCAATTTTTCTTTAGAATCTCCCATCAGCACAGTATCATCAGCAAAACGTAACTGTGTCAATTCCCATTTTGAATTTGATTCCCCATAATTTAATCCCACCCCTCTCCCGAACACCCTAGCATTTACTTCTTTTACAACCCCATCTATAAATATATTAAACAACCATGGTGACATTACACATCCCTGTCTAAGACCTACTTTTACCGGGAAGTATTCTCCCTCTCTTCTACATACCCTAACCTGAGCCTCACTATCCTCATAAAAGCTCTTTACAGCATTTAGTAACTTACCACCTATTCCATATACTTGCAACATCTGCCACATTGCTCCTCTATCCACTCTATCATATGCCTTTTCTAAATCCATAAATACAATAAAAACTTCCCTACCTTTATCTAAATACTGTTCACATATATGCTTCAATGTAAACACTTGATCTACACATCCCCTACCCACTCTGAAGCCTACCTGCTCATCCGCAATCCTACATTCTGTCTTACCTCTAATTCTTTCAATTATAACCCTACCGTATAGTTTTCCTGGTATACTCAGTAAACTTTTTCCTCTATAATTTTTACAATCTCTTTTGTCCCCTTTCCCTTTATATAAAGGGACTATACATGCTCTCCGCCAATCCCTAGGTACCTTCCCCTCTTTCATACATTTATTAAACAAAAGTACCAACCACTCCAACACTATATCCCCCCCCTGCTTTTAACATTTCTGTCATGATCCCATCAGTTCCAGCTGCTTTACCCCCTTTCGTTCTACGTAATGCCTCACGTACCTCCATCACACTTACATTCTGCTCTTCTTCACTCCTAAAAGATGGTATACCTCCCTGGCCAGTGCATGAAATTTCCGCCTCCCTTTCTTCCTCAACATTTAAAAGTTCCTCAAAATATTCTCGCCATCTACCTAATACCTTCCTCTCCCCATCTACTAACTCCCCTACTCTGTTTTTAACTGACAAATTTGTAATAGATATGTTGGCACTTATTTCTTGTCTAGATATCAAAAATTATTTGAAATATAAAACTGCTAGATACAGTTGTTACTACTGCATCAGGAAAATCTAATTTAGACCTTATAATGATGCCCCAGGAAGTAATGTAATAAAGCACATGGAGATGCACCATAACAATCAATCTTCTTGTAATTTATAGTAGTGTGTGTACAGTGAAAGCAAGTGATGTGTACAACTGTGCAGCACTGTGTAATGGATACTCACTGTCAGTTAAGGCTCACAGTACATAGTACAGCATACTGTGCCAAAGAAGACAGTGAAGCTGAGAGGTAGGTGCCAATACAGTGGAATCTCAGTGTTCAAACATACTGGCTCTTGAATGAACCGTAGTCTGAACAATTTTTTCCAGAAAAAACTGACCCAGTCTTTGAATGCTTTTATGGAGTCCAAACATGCTGGCTTGTTTAAAATTCAGTTGTAAAATACTATACATGAAAGATTTCTGACACTGACCTAACTCTCAAGAGACTTTTGGAAAAGTCATTTTAGCATCTTCCAGTGTGCGAGGCTGATAATTATGCCTGAGAAATACTGTTTCGGACATCAAACTTTTCGTAGTTCGACCACCACCTAGTAACCAATTAAGTTTAAACACCTAGGCTCCACTGTATTAGCTCTAATGTGAATAATTGCTTTGTAAGGATATATAGTATTGTTAAAAGAGCACTAAGCAGTTGCAAAGTATTGTGAATTCACTTATTAATGTTAACTTTGAATTATTACCCTACCTGCTGAGTTTAGCAAGAAATGATTAATGTGAGGGATACTTGTGATGAAATTCATGCTATACTAAACCACAAAACATAATCTATGTTGAAAATGTTGCTACAGTGGTGCTCTTATTCACTTAATAAAGATGTCACTGTTTTGACTGTCAGAGATTTCTAGCCATCCACCTTTTCAAAATTCTCCCCATATCAGCTGTTCCTCATAAGATTACAGCATATCAACTGGAGTTTTGGGCCCTGTGCAGGCAGCAAGTGTACAGATGAACCAAAGCTAAACAGAAGATTAATGATAATATAGACTAGTTACTGAAAAGAACAGGATGACCAAGAGATGGTACAAATCTAGGGTAAAAGAAAGGGTAGGAAGTCATCTCAGGAAGAGCTGGAGGCAGGGTGTGAAGGAGCATCCAGCAGGCCTGTAAGATCGAGTAAGTAGAGATAAGCGTGGTAGTCAACTGGTGTGCATCACATCCTGGAGACAAAACTGACCTAATCTGCCTGAAATGCTCTGCATAACAAGGAGATTTCTACATAGTAATATGTCACTAATGTCAGCTAGGCTTGTATACCTTGTAAATGTACTTGTAGAAGTAAAGATTATTATTATTAACATGAAGGAATTTAATAAAATCATTTAGCCAGACCTGAGTCTTGGAGATGGGAAGTTATAGCACCTGCATTCAGAAGAGATAAAAATGTTGCAGTCTGCAGGGTTATTGAATGAATGAAGTTGACTTATTTTTTTCACCCTTCCTTGGTGGGAGAGGACCTAAACACAAAGAAGTCTTTTTTTTTTTTTATTCGCCGGTTACTAATATATTCTGTACTACCTTAAGATAAACTATTCCATCATCAAATCCCCGGAAAAGAATATCACCACCATCTTCCTGTACTGTGGGACGAATGCGAGTGTCAAGAAGTTCCTTAATCATCGCTACTGTCTCATCATCATCCTCATCACATCCAGCTGTAAATGTAACATTGCTGTAAGCAGATCCTAACATACAATACTGCATATAAATTCTAAATTTATCATAATCCAAAAAAACCTTCTACATATAAATTTCCTTGAAATACATCCAGTTTATAACCATATCAGCAAGTCTCGTGTAAAATAAAAATTACATATGAATAATATGGAGACTAATGATTTGAGAAAATGTTAAGCTTGACATTTTTTCATATGTATAAAATATATACAAGTTTTCTTCAGAACACAAATCACTTCAAACACTAGTATACTAAACTTGATTCAGTCACTGCACAATCCCAGTGACGTCTACCCCGTATCCCAAAAACCCAGTCTTCAGTACCTTAATACATGCAAAAGGAACAGCATAGAGTGCTGCACAAATTTGTTATGTGGTTTAATATTGGCAATAAAGATTTGCAACAAATCAGAAGATGCAGTCAAAAGTTATTATAATTTCTTCGGTAAAAATGACAATTGGCACCTACACAGCCCAAAACCAATCCAAACTTTCCACTAAGTTGAAAGTTTAAAGCTAACCAGAAAAAACATTCTCTAGTTATTAAAAAGAATCCAAAAACCCTAACTGTTAAATAAAGCTGGCAAATTAGAACTTGCGAAGTCCAATAACCACTTGATCCTTCCTTTTCTTCTTTCAACAAACCGGCCGTATCCCACCAAGGCAGGGTGGCCCAAAAAGAAAAACAAAAGTTTTTTTTAAATTTAGCAATTTATACAGAAGGGGTTACTAGCCCCTTGCTCCTGGCATTTTAGTCGCCTCTTACAACACACATGGCTTACGGAGGAAGAGTTCTGTTTCATTTCCCCATGGAGTTAAGAGGAAATAAACAAGAACAAGAACTAGAAAGAAAATAGCAGAAAACCCAGAGGGGTGTGTGTATCCTTCCTATGAGCAAAATACACTGACACGTAGTTTGGATATTAGAAGGAGGTGTAGGATTACCAAAACTATTATCCAGAGGGCTGAGGAGGGGTTGTTGAGGTGGTTCAGACATGTAGAGTATGGAACAAAATAAAATGACTTGTAGTGTATAAATCTGTAGTGAAGGGAAGGCAGAGTAGGGGGTCGGCCTAGGAAAGGTTGGAGGGAAGGGGGTGAAGGAAGTTGTGTGTGTGAGGGGCTTGGACTTCCAGCAAGCATGCGTGAGCATGCTTGCTGGCCATCTCATGCCAAAGAAGGGTGACCCAAGGGAGAAAACACAAGTCACCATCATTAATTATATCCCTTTCTTTCAAGAAATGTACTGACATCACAACTGATATTACCCTCAGACTATAACTTTCCCAACCCCTTCTTCAGAGTGGAGACAGTTAGCTGGACTCAAGTCCATCTAACTGCTTTCTCTGAATTCCTTCATAAATGTTACCTTGCTTACACCCCAACCACTATTATCATTTGCTGCCACAGTATGCTTAAAATATTTAAGCATGCGAGTTAAGTGTATTTGTAGTAATATTGGTAGAATTATCAACAATATTAGGTAAAGAAGGTAGTAGGTTGGTAGACAGCAACTGCCCAGGGAGGTACTACTGTCCTGCCAAGTGAGTGTGAAACAGAAACCTTTGTTTTACATAATAGTAGGACTGCTGGTGTCTTTTTTGTCTCAAACATGCAAGGTTTCTGGAATGTCTTGCTACTTCTACTTGCATTTAGATCACACTACACATGCATGTACAAGCATATATACACACCTTTGTGGGTTTTCTTCTATTTTCTTACTAGTTCTTGTTCTTGTCTATTTCTGCTTATCTCCATGAAAAAGTCGAACAGAATTCTTCCTCAGTAAGCCATGAGTGTCATAAGAGAAATAAAATGCCGGGGCCAAGGGGCTGGAACCCTTTCTCCTGTATACATACTAAATTTAAAAGGAGAAACTTCCTTTTTTCTTTTTTGGGAAAACCTACCTCGGTGGAATACGGATGGTTTTTTGAAGGAAGAAGAATGTCAGGTAAAAGGACAAGTGCAATTAATGCGACATTTTGTGGCAACGTTACATTCTCCAGGAGCTTTGTCAAGCCATTATTATGGCTTGACAAAACTCCTGGACAGCAAAACATTGCCACAGTAAAATGTCTCGTAAGTTGCACATGTCCTTTTACCTGACATCAGAAGATATCTACTGATAAACACCTAAATAAACATTTAATTGTAAGCTTCAAGAACCAGTTTAACTTAATTAGAAGCACTGTATCCCTCAGAAATTTTTCAATGGGACCTTTGGATTAGTAGTCCAGTATGATCACCACTGCACTCTTGCTCACTTACCATGTTCACTTTCTGCTTGATCAATTTCATGAATGACTGGCAAGCCAGAAGCAAAAAAGTCCATGATGACAGCGAAAGTCTCTGGCTTAATAGTTCGCCATTCTGCTGTATCCTCCTCCTGTTGTGACAAATAAAATATCTCACCTGCTATTGGGAAGCAATACAAAATTAAAAAAAAAAATACTCATCTTGAGTATAAAAATACAGTGGACCCCCGCTTTACGATCAGCTCCCAATGCGACCAATTATTTAAGTGTATTTATGTAAGTGCGTTTGTACGTGTATGTTTGGGGGTCTGAAATGGACTAATCTACTTCACAATATTCCTTATGGGAACAAATTCCTTCAGTACTGGCACCTGAATATACTTCTGGAATGAAATAATATCGTAAACCGGGGGTCCGCTGTATATATATTTTTTAAACAACATATTATTCCTATAGTGTTTTAATACAATCCATAGTTAATAAAATAAAAGAGCAGTAGTTTAAGCTCAAGATATTCAATCCATGATAGTGTGGCCAGGTAAAGCTGATCAAGGGCTTTGACTATAGCACACATCATGCCAGTGTATAGTAGTACAGTGTAATACTACTCCAACTGTTTACAAAGAAATCCAAAGTGGTAACATTTTCTAGATTTAATTTATTTTGCTAATACGTAGATGTAGAATTTATAATGTATTATGCAGATATGTGTGCAATATTGTAAAACTTTTATTGGTCACATTTCTCACACCACAGGCTTTATCAAGTCTGTATTTGTGATACGGCCTCTCCTCACTTAATGACGTACAGTGGAACCACTACTTGCGAGTTTAATCCGTTCCATGACCTTGCTCGCAACTGGATTTACATGTTTGCAGAGTTAATTTTCCTCATTTAAATTACATAATTGAAATTCAATTAATCCGTTCCAGTAGAATTCTGTGCTTCAATAATTTCGCTAATATAAACTCTATGGCTTATTTATCTATCTAACTTCATCTAATATGACATAATAAACAATATAAATAACATAGAAACCTGATATATATACTCTGAAATGAATAAAATATGTAATTCATGTTGTAGTATGGGCGGTGTCGGTGGTGGACAAGAGTTTGTCTGGAGACCGGACAAAATACTTCTTGAATAATTTAGCTAATATTAATATTATCAGCTTATTTATCTATCACAGTTCATCTAATATGACATAATAAACAATATAAATAACATAGAAACCTGATACTGTATATACTCTAGAATGAATAAAATATGTCATTATACATGTGGCGGCGGCGGCCCATGAGAGTTTGTCTGGAGACAGGACAAAATATTTCTTGAATATTTCGCTATCATCAACTCTACGGCTTATTTGTCTATCACAGTTCATCTAATATGAAATAATAAACAATATAAATAACACAGAAACCTGATATATACTCTAGAATGAATAAAATATGCCATTATGTAACAGGTGGAGGCGGCCACAACTGCTCCCTCTATGTTGTGGTAAACACTGCCATCTAGTGACGGCCTTTTGAAGCCATTACAGTGGACCCCCGGTTAACGATATTTTTTCACTCCAGAAGTATGTTCAGGTGCCAGTACTGACCGAATTTGTTCCCATAAGGAATATTGTGAAGTAGATTAGTCCATTTCAGATCCCCAAACATACAATTACAAACGCACTTACATAAATACGCTTACATAATTGGTCGCATTCGGAGGTGATCGTTATGCGGGGGTCCACTGTATTATAATTATTATTATGTAGTACATTATTATTATACATGTATTATTATTATATATTTTTTTCTTTTTCAACAAGTCGGCCGTCTCCCACCGAGGCAGGGTGACCCAAAGAGAAAGAAAATCCCCAAAAAGAAAATACTTTCATCATCATTCAACACTTTCACCTCACTCACACATAATCACTGTTTTTGCAGAAGTGCCCAGAATACAACAGTTTAGAAGTATATATGTATAAAAATACACAATATATCTCTCCAAACCGCCAATATCCCAAACCCCTCCTTTAGAGTGCAGGCATTGTACTTCCCATTTCCAGGACTCAAGTCTGGTTATATAAAATAACCGGTTTCCCTGAATCCCTTCACTAAATATTAACCTGCTCACACTCCAACAGATCGTTAGGTCCCAAATACCATTTGTCTCAATTCACTTCTATTTAACACACCCATGCACGCTTGCTGGAAGTCCAAACCCCTTGCCCACAACACCTCCTTTACCCCCTCCCTCCAACCTTTTCGAGGACGACCCCTACCCCTCCTTCCTTCCCCTACAGATTTATATGCTCTCCATGTCATTCTACTTTGATCCATTCTCTCTAAATGACCAAACCACCTCAACAACCCCTCTTCAGCCCTCTGACTAATACTTTTATTAACTCCACACCTTCTCCTAATTTCCACACACTGAATTTTCTGCATATTTACACCACACATTGCCCTTAGACAGGGCATCTCCACTGCCTCCAACCGCCTCCTTGCTGCAGCATTTACAACCCAAGCTTCACACCCATATACAGTGGACCCCCGCTTAACGATCACCTCCAAATGCGACCAATTATGTAAGTGTATTTATGTAAGTGCGTTTGTACGTGTATGTTTGGGGGTCTGAAATGGACTAATCTACTTCACAATATTCCTTATGGGAAAAAATTCGGTCAGTACTGGCACCTGAACATACTACTGGAATGAAAAAAGTTCGTTAACCGGGGGTCCACTGTACTACTATACTTTCATACATTCCCTTCTTTGACTCCATAGATAACATTTTTTGCCTTCACATATACCTCAATGCACCACTCACCTTTTTTCCTTCATCAATTCTATGATTAACCTCATCCTTCATAAATCCATCCGCTGACACGTCAGCGGATGGATTTATGGATATTTATGGATATCCAATTTTTCTTTATCTAAATCATTTGATACTCTCATCACCTTACTCTTCTCTATGTTCACTTTCAACTTTTTACCTTCAAACACATTCCCAAATTCGTCCATTAACCTTTGCAATTTTTCTTTAGAATTTCCCATAAGCACAGTATCATCAGCAAAAAGTAACTGTCACTTCCCATTTTGTATTCAATTCCCCATAATTTAATCCAACCCCTCTCCCGAGCACCCTAGCATTTACTTCTTTTACAACCCCATCTATAAATATATACATTAAACAACCATGGTGACATTACACATCCCTGTCTAAGACCTACTTTTATCGGGAAGTAGTCTCCCTCTCTTCTACACACCCTAACCTGAGCCTCACTATCCTCATAAAAACTCTTTACAGCATTTAGTAACCTACCACCTATTCCATACACTTGCAACATCTGCCACATTGCTCCTCTATCCACTCTATCATATGCCTTTTCTAAATCCATAAATGCAATAAAAACTTCCCTACCTTTATCTAAATACTGTTCACATATATGCTTCAATGTAAACACTTGATCTACACATCCCCTACCCACTCTAAAACCTCCTTGCTCATCCGCAATTCTACATCCTGTCTTACCTCTAATTCTTTCAATAATAACCCTACCGTACACTTTTCCTGTCATACTCAGTAAACTTTTTATTTTTTTTTATTATCACACTGGCCGATTCCCACCAAGGCAGGGTGGCCCGAAAAAGAAAAACTTTCACCATCATTCACTCCATCACTGTCTTGCCAGAAGGGTGCTTTACACTACAGTTTTTAAACTGCAACATTAACACCCCTCCTTCAGAGTGCAGGCACTGTACTTCCCATCTCTAGGACTCAAGTCCGGCCTGCCGGTTTCCCTGAACCCCTTCATAAATGTTACTTTGCTCACACTCCAACAGCATGTCAAGTATTAAAAACCATTTGTCTCCATTCACTCCTATCAAACACGCTCACGCATGCCTGCTGGAAGTCCAAGCCCCTCGCACACAAAACCTCCTTTACCCCCTCCCTCCAACCTTTCCTAGGCCGACCCCTACCCCGCCTTCCTTCCACTACAGACTGATACACTCTTGAAGTCATTCTGTTTCGCTCCATTCTCTCTACATGTCCGAACCACCTCAACAACCCTTCCTTAGCCCTCTGGACAACAGTTTTGGTAATCCCGCACCTCCTCCTAACTTCCAAACTACGAATTCTCTGCATTATATTCACACCACACATTGCCCTCAGACATGACATCTCCACTGCCTCCAGCCTTCTCCTCGCTGCAACATTCATCACCCATGCTTCACACCCATATAAGAGCGTTGGTAAAACTATACTCTCATACATTCCCCTCTTTGCCTCCAAGGACAAAGTTCTTTGTCTCCACAGACTCCTCTATAATTTTTACAATCTCTTTTGTCCCCCTTCCCTTTATATAAATTCAAATTCAAAGTTTATTCTCTATAAGGATTACAATGCTGAGTTTACAGAATTTGGGTATTGTGTGGTTTACATGTAATAAAATAATAATTACAGAGTGTACCACTAGAACACCTAGCATGGCTAGGCATTTCGGGCAGACTTAGTTTAAATCTTAAATTTAAAATAATACAAAGTATGAGGTAAGTTGGTATTATGGCTAAGTGACTAAATACTAGTTTGTGAGTTTAGCAATGTGAATGCTTTTGTTTTGGCACAATACATAGTTTCAGTATTGGAGTATCACAGGCCAACTGATGACTAGTTAGGATTCATTATTTTAAGATTGAGATTGATATTTCTTTTTATGGTCAAATGGGTGAGTGAGTAAGTGTGAACCACCAGGTGGTATTCGTGTAATTAGTTGACAGGGTGTATCAGGGAGATAAGATGTTTTCTAATGGTAGTTTTGAAGGTGATGAATGTGTCTGCAGTTCTAGAGATTTCAGGTAGGGTGTTCCAGATTTTTGGGCCTTTGACATACATGTACATTGAATTTTTGTAAAGGTTTAGTCGGACACAGGGAATGTCATAGAGATGTTTGTGTCTGGTGTTATGCCTGTGGGTTCTGTCACAACTATCAAGAAAGCATTTTAGGTCAATGTTAATATTGGAATTTAAGGTCCTGTAGATGTAGATTGCACAGTAGTAAGTGTGGATGTACTGAACAGGGAGTAAGTTTAGATCTATGAAGAGTGGGGGGGGGGGTGTTGCCAGGAATGGGATTTAGTGATTATTCTTACTGCAGCTTTTTGTTGGGTTATTATTGGCTTTAGGTGTGTTGCTGCAGTTGATCCCCAAGCACAAATAGCATAGGTGAGGTATGGATAAATAAGCGAGTGGTATAGGGACAATACACGCTCTCCGCCAATCCCTAGGTACCTTCCCCTCTTCCATACATTTATTAAACAAAAATACCAACCACTCCAACACTGTCTCCCCCTGCTTTTAACATTTCTGTCATGATCCCGTCAGTTCCAGCTGCTTTACCCCCTTTCATTCTACGTAATGCCTCACGCACCTCCCCCACACTCACATCCTGCTCTTCTTCACTCCTAAAAGATGATATACCTCCCTGGCCAGTGCATGAAATTACTGCCTCCCTTTCTTCGTCAACATTTAACCCTTTGACTGTTTCAGTCGTATATATACGTCTTACGCGCCACTGTTTTTGACGTATTTATACGTGTAAATTCTAGCGGCTTCAAATGAAGCGGGAGAAAGCTGGTAGGCCCACATGTGAGAGAATGGGTCTGTGTGATCAGTGTGCACCACATAAAAAAATTCTGCAGCACGCAGTGCATAATGAGAAAAAAAAACGACCGTTTTTTGGGATTAAAACGCCGACTGTATTTTTTTATGACTGTATTTGTATTTTTTTTATGAATAAAAATTCAAAATAGAATGCAATAGTAATACAAGAGGGGCCTAGAGACGTGACTAATGAACAAAGGATATAAGATAAGATAAGATTTCGTTCGGATTTTTAACCCCGGAGGGTTAGCCACCCAGGATAACCCAAGAAAGTCAGTGCATCATCGAGGACTGTCTAACTTATTTCCATTGGGTCCTTAATCTTGTCCCCCAGGATGCGACCCACACCAGTCGACTAACACCCAGGTACCTATTTGCTGCTAGGTGAACATGACAATAGGTGTAAGGAAACGTGTTGAAATGTTTCCACCCGCCGGGAATCGAACCCTGGCCCTCCGTGTGTGAAGCGGGAGCTTTAGCCACCAGGCCAAGAATGTCTACATTGTATATTCTGGACCCTATTTTGAAATTGGCATCTTTTTTAATTTCCGTGAAATTGGCCAAATTGCCAATTTCTGACCACTTTATTGGGTAGTTCAAATCGGTAAATGGGCAGTTTCTTGTACTCAACTGATAGAAAACTATCACCACACCACTCCCCTATACACTTCACTATCACCACACCACTCCACTATACACTTCACTATCACCACACCACTCCACTATACACTTTACTATCACCACACCACTCCACTATACACTTCACTATCACCACACCACTCCACTATACACTTCACTATCACCACACCACTCCACTATACACTTCACTATCACCACACCACTCCACTATACACTTCACTATCACCACACCAATCCACTATACACTTCACTATCACCACACCACTCCACTATACACTTCACTATCACCACACCACTCCACTATACACTTCATAATAATAATAATAAAAAGTAATAAAAAATAATAATAATAGCAATAATAATAATAATAGCAAAAATAATAATAATAATAGCAATAATAATTATAATAATAATATCAATAATAATTATAATAATAAATAAAATAAATAATAACAATAATAATAATAATAATAATTATCTGGTATTATGACTGATACCAGCCAGGTACACCACATCCAATGCTGCACTCAAACCATGACATTCAACAGGAAACACCAGTTTCCTAGAACACTGGTTTGAATTGCAAGACAGGCAACTAACTATACTCAGGCATTTTTTATTTATGACCGGGTTCTAAGCTTTGATTATCCACTATCAGTCTAAACCACTATAACCTGCCAGATACTATCCAGTATTAGTCTACACTAACTTTAACCTGCCAGAAACTATTCAGTATTACTTTACACTAATTATAAAATGCCAGAAACTATCCAGTATTACTCTACACTAACTATAACCTACCAGAAACTGTTCTCTGTCTACCTACCACTTAACACCTGCCAAATACTCTAAGCTACATTTACTCAACACCTGAAAGAAACTATTCTCTGTCTACTGTCACTTAACACCTGCCAGAAGTTGTTCTCTACTCTCATCTCTTCAAAATATTTTCCCAAAATCCTTGTCAGTCTATTTTTGGTCTCATGTTCACATCATTTTAAGAAGTTACTGTGATTATATTACATTGATATGGCGGCAAGTTCGCTAATGAGACCACCTTCTTTCCAGGTCTTCTCCGACTTCAAGCTCTTTCCCGACCCGAGGTTCTTTTCCGAACTCGGTGTCTTCTTCCTTGAACTAAGAGTCCTCTTTCCTGAGGCTCTATTTCCTCGACCTCAGGAACTTCCTCGCCTGAGAACCTTCTCAGACCTAAGGATTGTCTTTCACGACCTCTAGGATTTATTCCTTGATCTCAGGATCTTCTTCTCCGACCTCTTAGTCTTCTTCGTCTACTGTCAGGATCGGCTCCATCTCCACAATCTTCTTCCCCACCTTCAGGGTCTTCCACCATCTCAGTCTTCTTCCCCGACCTCGACCTCAGCCTCGTCAGGGACCTGTGGGTCAGACCTGGTCATGAAGTGCTGAAAACATTTCTTCAGTGAGGTCAGCAAATTCATGAAGAACCATAACCGAAAAGTACTAACTCTAAGAGAGAAACTCTGGCGGAAAATGAGGGAAACGTGCGAGAAGACCCCGGAAGATCTATCTGCCTGTAGGTATCAAGTTCCGATGTGTTCACGCATTAATTTATTATTTCGTAATCTTCACTGTTTTGGTTTTCAAGTTCCAATTTTACGAAGGATACGTTTAATTATTTGATGTAAGCAATGTAACTTGGGCCGGTGGTCGGGATTTTCTCTCAAGCCTTGTTTTATCCATTCTCTCATGCCATCAGGAAGCTTAACTTTGCACATGAGTGCTAGCTCGTTACACATGAAAGCTAAACTGTAGATATCCGAGGTGAAAGTGGACGGAAGAGCCTTCTTGACCTCTGGTGCCATCCATGTCAGCCTTGTACTAGCCTCTGGTGTCTTGGCTTCCATATACAGGGGAGTGGAGTTGATGTTGGTAGCGATTCCTAAATCTATCACAACGCATTTAATTCCTTCAAGGGTATCACACACACATACATTATCTTCCTTAATGTCATTGTGAGCGATTTGGCAAGTCATCAGATACTGGACTGTATCAGCCACACTATTCATAAGCCGTAGAAATGTTTTCAATTTCTCCTTACTCTTCTTCAAAAAACTTTTTATTGTCTGTCCAGAATACTTCGTAATTAAAAGACATCGTTCTAGGTTGATAGCGTAAATTTTCTGGAATCCAGGATGTCCCTGTACTCGGGAGAGGGCCCGGAGTTCGGTATGCATGTTACGGTATGGCTTAGTACCTTTAAATGTCTTTAATACAAGGTCGTGTTTCTTGCAGATTGCTCTCAAACATGTACCATAGCCACCCTCACTCAGATTCTTCACCTGTCCTTGTTTCAGTAGATCGTCAACCATACGCTTATTTATTACCCTCATGCCCTTCTCTTCGGCGAGGTTTTTGATGAGGTCTCGGTAGTCTCCTTCCCCTACCTCAGGGACTTTTTTCCCGACTTAGGAAATTTATTTCCCGATCTCAGGGTCGTCTTCTCCGACCTTGACGTCTGCCTCATGAGAGACCTGTGGGTTAGACCAGGTCATGAAGAGCAAGAGTGTTAAACCAGTGAGGACAGCCAGTCCGAGCAGAACCATCAATGAGAGATATGAATTCGAACTGTTCTAATCTCTCATATAATCCAGCTTTTCCCGGAGAACTTGTATCTCGCTGTAGGCTTGATAAGCATCAATGAAAATACCGACTACAGGCCACTCGGATGTCTGAAGCCTCGGGATCACTTCCGATTTACTCTCAGATGTGGGTCCAACTACCATACTCATCAACACACCCACGTATGGGACGTCGTGAAGATGGTTCCACCAGCTCTTGCTGCCCTAGGTCTCACGCAACACCTCCAGGCGGAGGTTCTCGTTCTCCAGTGCCAGGTTCTCCACCAGGTACCCCAGGCACCTATTTATTACCATCCATGAAGAAACTATTGCTACAGCAACAAAGAGAGCCCTCACAGCACACCACCAAGAACTCATTTTTGAGAAACAAGTCAATTTACTATATAAACGTGTACGTTTATGATCAATAATCTGCTTCTAGCTATTTAACTCAGAATACCAGACCAATGAACAAGTTGCTTATTATGTAACAGTAATAAAATATATGAGACTTATATAGTTATATTCGAATTATTAGTTATTACTTAATGTCAGCTTAGCTTATTATGTAACAGTAATAAAATATGAGACTTATACAATATTCAAATTATTAGTTATTAACGTCGGCTTAGCTTATTATGTAAGAGAAATAAAATATGCGAGACTTAAATAGTTATACGTATTCGAATTATCAGCTATTACTTGATGTCAGCTTATCTTATAGTTGTGGTAATAGTAATTATGGTGAGTATAAATAAGAAGATGGAGTGTCTGTAGCTCAGGAGACGGAGGATCGAGCCTCCACCACCATGTATTGTGCTGAATGCCCCACATGGGTTTAGCTCTTGAAATTTTTTTTTTGGTAGGTTTATCACTGGTTGTGGTGATACATTTAACACTAGTTGTGATGCATGTAATACTGGTTGTGATACGTGTATTACTAGTTAGTAGTTTTGTTAGTATTAGTGCTACAAGAGGCAAGCAAAGGGTGTAGTACTAGTAGTGATAGTTGTAGTACTAGTAGTAGTGATAGTTGTAGTACTAGTACAGTTGTAGTACTAGTAGTGGTGACAGTTGTAGTACTAGTAGAAGAGATAGTTGTAATACTAGTAGTAGTAATAGTTTTAGTACTAGTAATGATAGTTGTAGTACTAGTAGTGGTGAGTTGTAGTACTAGTAGTGATGATAGTTGTACTAGTATTGGTGACAGTTGTAGTACTAGTAGTGATAGTTGTAGTTGTAGTACTAGTATTGGTGATAGTTGCAGTATTAGTTAGTAGTGATAACTGTAGTACTAGTAGTGATGATGGTTGTAGTACTAGTAGTGATAATACTTGTAGTGATGATAGTTGTAGTACTAGTAGTGATAATACTTGTAGTACTAGTAGTGATAATACTTGTAGTACTAGTAGTGATAATACTTGTAGTACTAGTAGTGATAATACTTGTAGTACTAGTAGTGATAATACTTGTAGTACTAGTAGTGATGATACTTGTAGTACTAGTAGTGATGATACTTGTAGTACTAGTAGTGATAATACTTGTAGTACTAGTAGTGAAAATACTTGTAGTACTAGTAGTGATAATACTTGTAGTACTAGTAGTGATAATACTTGTAGTACTAGTCATAATACTTGTAGTACTAGTAGTGATGATAGTTGTAGTACTAGTAGTGATGATAGTTGTAGTACTAGTAGTGATAAAACTTGTAGTACTAGTAGTGATGATAGTTGTAGTACTAGTAGTGATAATACTTGTAGTACTAGTAGTGATAATACTTGTAGTACTAGTAGTGATGATAGTTGTAGTACTAGTAGTGATGATACTTGTAGTACTAGTAGTGATGATACTTGTAGTACTAGTAGTGACAATACTTGTAGTACTAGTAGTGATAATACTTGTAGTAGTGATAATACTTGTAGTACTAGTAGTGATGATAGTTGTAGTACTAGTAGTGATGAAAGTTGTAGTACTAGTAGTGATGATAGTTGTAGTACTATTAGTGATAATACTTGTAGTACTAGTAGTGATACTTGTAGTACTAGTAGTGATAATACTTGTAGTACTAGTAGTGATAATACTTGTAGTACTAGTAGTAATAATACTTGTAGTACTAGTAGTGATGATAGTTGTAGTACTAGTAGTGATGAAAGTTGTAGTACTAGTAGTGATGATAGTTGTAGTACTATTAGTGATAATACTTGTAGTACTAGTAGTGATACTTGTAGTACTAGTAGTGATACTTGTAGTACTAGTAGTGATAATACTTGTAGTACTAGTGATAATACTTGTAGTACAAGTAGTGATAATACTTGTAGTACAAGTAGTGATAATACTTGTAGTACTAGTAGTGATAATACTTGTAGTACTAGTAGTGATAATACTTGTAGTACTAGTAGTGATAATACTTGTAGTACTAGTAGTGATAATACTTGTAGTACTATTAGTGATAATACTTGTACTAGTAGTGATAATACTTGTAGTACTAGTAGTGGTAATACTTGTAGTACTAGTAGTGGTAATACTTGTAGTACTAGTAGTGATAATACTTGTAGTACTAGTAGTGATAATACTTGTAGTACTAGTAGTGATAATACTTGTAGTACTAGTAGTGATAATACTTGTAGTACTAGTAGTGATAGTTGTAGTACTAGTAGTGATAATACTTGTAGTACTAGTGATAATACTTGTAGTACTAGTAGTGATAATACTTGTAGTACTAGTAGTGATAATACTTGTAGTACTAGTGATAATACTTGTAGTACTAGTAGTGATAGTTGTAGTACTAGTAGTGATAATACTTGTAGTACTAGTAGTGATGATACTTGTAGTACTAGTAGTGATGATAGTGTAGTACTAGTAGTGACAATACTTGTAGTACTAGTAGTGATAATACTTGTAGTACTAGTAGTGATGATAGTTGTAGTACTAGTAGTGATAATACTTGTAGTACTAGTAGTGATGATAGTTGTAGTACTAGTAGTGATGATAGTTGTAGTACTAGTAGTGATGATAGTTGTAGTACTAGTAGTGATGATAGTTGTAGTACTAGTAGTGACAATACTTGTAGTACAAGTAGTGACAATACTTGTAGTACTAGTAGTGATGATACTTGTAGTACTAGTGATAATACTTGTAGTACTAGTAGTGATGATAGTTGTACTAGTAGTGATGATAGTTGTAGTACTAGTGTTACGACTTTGATGTCGTAATTTAAATAAAATGTTCCTGGCTCCTAAAGGCTGCTTACACTGCTATCTAGGGGTTATAAAATTACTCTGAAAGCACAGCGAACCTTGGGCCAGCATGTACTCATAGAAATTAAGCATGAGTGCGAAAAATTAACGTTGTATGAGGAAGGACACACAAACTCACCTATACAAAATTATATATAATATAAAAATAATAATAATTTACAGTGGAAACGTTAAATACTCTCCAAAACACAGGCCCCTGAATACTAGGGCTTTACAAATAAACATGAGATCACTTAAACACAAACAGTATACACTAAATAAACTTACCAAAATTCCCCACTCAAACTACCACCAAAACATGATGACTTCACTCCCGTGACCACCCGTCTGGTACCGAACTAAACACACCTCTCATCTGCTACTGTCCTGGCCACTGCCTGACTGACAGCAATAAAACGCGTTCGCTTACACGATATAATACACGTCTACTTACCGTATACTACACGGAAAATGACATGATATATGGAGAGTTATTTTATGTAAATATTATTTTTTACAGTACCCCATAATAACTAGCAGTAGTACTACTAGTGGTGATAGTTATAATACTAGTAGTGGTGATAGTTGAATACTAGTAGTGGTGATAGTTATAATACTAGTAGTGGTGATAGTTATAATACTAGTAGTGGTGATAGTTGTAGTACTAGTAGTGGTGATAGTTGTAGTACTAGTAGTGGTGATAGTTGTAGTACTAGTAGTGGTGATGGTTGTAGTACTAGTAGTGGTGATGGTTGTAGTACAATCTCCCACACACCTGTCTCATAACTCAAATTTCACTGCAGCTTCCCACACACGCACACGCACAGACACAGACACACACACACAGACAGACAGACAGACAGACAGACAGACAGACACACACACAGGTGGGGGAACTCACAAGAAACGATCAAGAGGTATTACCTGGAGTTTACCTGGAGAGAGTTCCGGGGGTCAACGCCCCCGTGGCCCGGTCTGTGACCAGGCCTCCTGGTGGATCAGAGCCTGATCAACCAGGCTGTTACTGCTGGCTGCACGTAAACCAACGTACGAGCCACAGCCTGGCTGGTCAGGAACCGACTTTAGGTGCTTGTCCAGTGCCAGCTTGAAGACTGCCAGGGGTCTGTTGGTAATCCCCCTTATGTATGCTGGGAGGCAGTTGAACAGTCTCGGGCCCCTGACACTTACTGTATGGTCTCTTAACGTGCTAGTGACACCCCTGCTTTTCATTGGGGGGGGGGGTTGCATCGTCTGCCAAGTCTTTTGCTTTCGTAGTGAGTGATTTTCGTGTGCAAGTTCGGTACTAGTCCCTCTAGGATTTTCCAGGTGTATATAATCATGTATCTCTCCCGCCTGCATTCCAGGGAATACAGGTTCAGGAACCTCAAGCGCTCCCAGTAATTGAGGTGTTTTATCTCCGTTATGCGCGCCGTGAAGGTTCTCTGTACATTTTCTAGGTCAGCAATTTCACCTGCCTTGAAAGGTGCTGTTACTGTGCAGCAATATTACAGCCTAGATAGAACAAGTGACCTGAAGTGTCATCATGGGCTTGGCATCCCTAGTTTTGAAGGTTCTCATTATCCATCTTGTCATTTTTCTAGCAGATGCAATTGATACAATGTTATGGTCCTTGAAGGTGAGATCTTCCAACATGATCACTCCCAGGTCTTTGACGTTGGTGTTTCGCTCTATTTTGTGGGCAGAATTTGTTTTGTACTCTGATGAAGATTTAATTTCCTCTTGTTTACCATATCTGAGTAATTGAAATTTCTCATCGTTGAACTTCATATTGTTTTCTGCAGCCCACTGAAAGATTTGGTTGATGTCTGCCTGGAGCCTTGCAGTGTCTGCAATGGAAGACACTGTCATGCAGATTCGGAGCTCAACATGAGATTTAAGGAAGTATTTACAGTAGAGACAGGAAGGACTCTGGGAAGACAGGACAGAGGGGGACACCAACAGGGAATACACCAACACGTGCTGGATGACATACACACTACTGAGGAGGAGGTGAAGAAGCTGCTAAGTGACCTTGATACCTCAAAGGCAATGGGGCCAGACAACATCTCCCTGTGGGTCCTTAGAGAGAGACCAGAAATGCTGTGTGTCCCATTAATCACAATCTTCAACACATTCCTTAAAACTGGACAACTACCTGAGGTATGGAAGACGGCAAATGTAGTTCCCATTTTTAAAAAAGGAGACAGAAAAGAGGCGCTAAACATCTCAGTAGTACCAGTTACCAGAAGATGACTCACTACCACCGTCTGTGTGAATCACTGACTGTTATTCACGTTGTTGCTGACCGTAGCATGTTTTTGAATGCCGTTCACCCGCTAGGCACTGGTGGGTCAGTTTGAGATAGAGAGCAGAGAGAGGCAGGTCGGTTGATGGTGCTTCCCATACTTTCCGTTATAATTATACGTACTAACCAGCCTACGTGAGTATTTTTACCCTATCCACATTATCGAAATTGTCATGTGGGTTCGATAACGTGGATGGGGTAAAAATACTCACATAGGCTGGTTAGTACGTATAATTATAACGGAAAGTACGGGAAGCACCACCAGCCGACCTGCCTCTCTCTGCTCTCTATCTCAGACTGACCCACCAGTGCCTAGCGGGTGAACGGCATTCAAAAACATGCTATGGTCAGCAGCAACGTGAATAACAGTCAGTGATTCACACAGACGGTGGTAGCGAGTCATCTACTGGTAGCTGGTTACTGGTAACTGGTGAAAAGAGGCGCTAAACTACAGACCAGTGTCACTGACGTGTATAGTATGCAAAGTCATGGAGAAGATTATCAGGGGTAGAGTGGTAGAGCACCTGGAACGGAACAAAAGTACAAATGTCAACCAGCACGGTTTCATGGAAGGCAAATCCTGTGTCACAAACCTTCTGGAGTTTTATGATAAAGTAACAGAAGTAAGAGACGAGAGGGAGGGGTGGGTTGATTGCATCTTCTTGGATTGCAAGAAGGCCTTCGACACAGTTCCTCCCAAGACATTAGTGCAGAAACTAGAGGATCAGGCACGTATAACAGGAAGGGCACTTCAGTGGATCAGAGAATACCTGACAGGGAGGCAACAACGAGTCATGGTACGTGATGGGGTATCACAGTGGGCACCTGTGACAAGCGGGGTCCCACAGGGGTCGGTCCTAGGACCAGTGCTATTTTTGGTATACGTGAATGACATGATGGAAGGGATAGACTCAGAGATGATGTGAAGTTAATGAGGAGAATTAAATCAGATGAGGCTCAGGCAGACCTTCAAAGAGACCTGGACAAACTGGAAACCTGGTCCAGCAACTGGCTTCTCGAATTCAACCCTGCCAAATGCAAAGTCATGAAGATTGGAGAAGGGCAAAGAAGACCGCAGACGGAGTATAGGCTAGGTGGCCAACGACTGCAAACGTCACTCAAGGAGAAAGATCTTGGCGTGATTATAACACCGAACACGTCTCCGGAAGCACACATCAACCAGATAACTGCTGCAGCATATGGGCGCCTGGCAAACCTGAGAATAGCGTTCCGATACCTTAGTAAGGAATCATTCAAGACATTGTACACCGTGTACGTCAAGCCCATACTGGAGTATGCAGCACCAGTTTGGAACCCACACCGGGTCAAGCACGTTAAGAAATTAGAGAAAGTGCAAAGGTTTGCAACAAGGTTAGTTCCAGAGCTAAGGGGAATGTCCTATGAAGAAAGGTTAAGGGAAATCAGCCTGACGACACTGGAGGACAGGAGGGTTAGGGGAGGCATGATAACGACATACAAAATACTGCGTGAAATAGACAAGGTGGACAGAGACAAGATGTTCCAGAGATGGGCCACAGAAACAAGGGGCCACTCTTGGAATCTTAAGACTCAGAGGAGTCACAGGGATGTTAGCTAAGAAGGAGTTCTTCAGATATAGAGTGATCAGGAAGTGGAACAGTCTAGCGAGCGATGTAGTGGAGGCAGGTACCATACATAGCTTTAAGACGAGGTATGATAAAGCTCATGGAGCAGGGAAAGAGGACCTAGTAGCGTTCAGTGAAGAGGCGGGGCCAGGAGCTGAGTCTCGACCCCTGCAACTACAATTAGGTGAGTACACACACACACACACACACACACACACACACACACGCACACACGCACACGCACACACGCACACACGCACACACGCACACACGCATGCACACACGCACACACGCACACACGCATGCACACACGCCCACACACACGTGCGCACGCACACACGTGCACACGCGCGCACACACACACACACACACACACGCACACACGCACACACGCACACACGCACACACGCGCACACACGCACACACGCACACACGCATGCACACACGCCCACACGCCCACACGCGCACACGCACACACGTGCACACGCGCGCACACACACACACACACACACACACACACACACACACACACACACACACGCAAGAGGAGAAGCTGGCCATCTTGACGCCATTTTTCTCTACCTTTTCCCCATGATAAGATGAGACGCTTCTTGGTCAAAGCTGCAGATAATTAAGGTGATTCACAAATAACCCGCACATAAAAGAGAGAAGCTTATGACGACGTTTCGGTCCGACTTGGACCATTGACAAAGTCACCGTGACTTTGTCAATGGTCCAAGTCGGACCGAAACGTCGTCGTAAGCTTCTCTCTTTTATGTGCGGGTTATTTGTGTATCGTTCCAGTCACGGTATTGTGCCTTTTTGTTATTTATTAAGGTGATTTTAATGGCCTCCTTTGACCGAGAAAGGTATTTACAGAAGGGTAATTATCGCCTGCTTCCCAGGATGGCAGAAAATATAATGCTTCCCAGGATGGCAGGAAATATAATGCTTCCCAGGATGGCAGGAAATATAATGCTTTCCAGGATGGCAGGAAATATAATGCTTCCCAGGATGGCAGGAAATATAATGCTTCCCAGGATGGCAGGAAATATAATGCTTCCCAGGATGGCAGGAAATATAATGCTTTCCAGGATGGCAGGAAATATAATGCTTCCCAGGATGGCAGGAAATATAATGCTTCCCAGGATGGCAGGAAATATAATGCTTCCCAGGATGGCAGGAAATATAATGCTTCCCAGGATGGCAGGAAATATAATGCTTCCCAGGATGGCAGGAAATATAATGCTTCCCAGGATGGCAGGAAATATAATGCTTCCCAGGATGGCAGGAAATATAATGCTTCCCAGGATGGCAGGAAATATAATGCTTCCCAGGATGGCAGGAAATATAATGCTTCCCAGGATGGCAGGAAATATAATGCTTCCCAGGATGGCAGGAAATATAATGCTTCCCAGGATGGCAGGAAATACAATGCTTCCCAGGATGGCAGGAAATATAATGCTTCCCAGGATGGCAGGAAATATAATGCTTCCCAGGATGGCAGGAAATACAATGCTTCCCAGGATGGCAGGACATATAATATGGCAGGAAATATAATGCTTCCCAGGATGGCAGGAAATATAATGCTTCCCAGGATGGCAGGAAATATAATGCTTCCCCAGGAAATATAAAGGATGGCAGGAAATATAATGCTTCCCAGGATGGCAGGAAATATAATGCTTCCCAGGATGGCAGGAAATATAATGCTTCCCCAGGAAATATAAAGGATGGCAGGAAATATAATGCTTCCCAGGATGGCAGGAAATATAATGCTTCCCAGGATGGCAGGAAATATAATGCTTCCCAGGATGGCAGGAAATATAATGCTTCCCAGGATGGCAGGAAATATAATGCTTCCCAGGATGGCAGGAAATATAATGCTTCCAAGGATGGCAGGAAATATAATGCTTCCCAGGTGACAGTGAAGTGCATAGTGGAGTGGTGTGGTGATAGTGAAGTGTATAGTGGAGTGGTGATAGTGAAGTGTATAGTGGAGTGGTGTGGAGATAGTGAAGTGTATAGTGGAGTGGTGATAGTGAAGTGTATAGTGGAGTGGTGTGGAGATAGTGAAGTGTATAGTGGAGTGGTGATAGTGAAGTGTATAGTGAAGTGTATAGTGGAGTGGTGTGGTGATAGTGAAGTGTATAGTGGAGTGGTGTGGTGATAGTGAAGTGTATAGTGGAGTGGTGTGGTGACAGTGAAGTGTATAGTGGAGTGGTGTGGTGAGTGAAGTGTATAGTGGAGTGGTGTGGTGATAGTGAAGTGTATAGTGGAGTGGTGATAGTGAAGTGTATAGTGGAGTGGTGTGGAGATAGTGAAGTGTATAGTGGAGTGGTGTGGACATAGTGAAGTGTATAGTGGAGTGGTGTGGTGAGTGAAGTGTATAGTGGAGTGGTGTGGTGATAGTGAAGTGTATAGTGGAGTGGAGACAGTGAAGTGTATAGTGGAGTGTGGTGATAGTGAAGTGTAGAGTGGTGTGGTGATAGTGAAGTGTATAGTGGAGTGGTGTGGTGATAGTGAAGTGTATAGTGGAGTGGAGACAGTGAAGTGTATAGTGGAGTGTGGTGATAGTGAAGTGTAGAGTGGTGTGGTGATAGTGAAGTGTAGAGTGGTGTGGTGATAGTGAAGTGTATAGTGGAGTGGTGTGATGATAGTGAAGTGTATAGTGGAGTGGTGATAGTGAAGTGTATAGTGGAGTGGTGTGGTGATAGTGAAGTGTATAGTGGAGTGGTGCGGTGATAGTGAAGTGTATAGTGGAGTGGTGTGATGATAGTGAAGTGTATAGTGGAGTGGTGTGATGATAGTGAAGTGTATAGTGGAGTGGTGTGGCGATAATGAAGTGTATAGTGGAGTGCTCACCCAGGGGGTTTAACCCCCCCCCCCAGCTCTGCTGATGGTGCTCACCCAGGGGGTTTAATCCCCCCCCCAGCTCTGCTGATGGTGCTCACCCGGGGCTTAACACCCCAGCTCAGCTGATGGTGCTCACCCTTGGTTTAACATCCCAGCTCAAATGGTGTGTTCTGAAACTGTCATTCCAAGTTCTGGGGATCTGAAACTGTCATTCTATGTCGATAAATTTTTAGAAAAAAATTATTTTTCCTTATGAAATGATAGAGAATCTTTTCCCGATGGTAATGACACCAAAAGTACGAAATTTGGTCGAAAACTCACGGAATTCCGCTCCCGCGAAGTTATTGGTCTCGGCGACATCTACTCATCGGCGATTTCGCCGACTTTGAGCCCTGTTTTTGGCCAATTCCGTTGTTCCAGTTGACCAAACTCATAGCTATTTCTCTAGAACTCCATGTTTTCTATCAGTTGAGTACAAGAAACTGCCCATTTACCGATTTGAACTACCCAATAAAGTGGTCAGAAATTGGCAATTTGGCCAATTTCACGCAAATTAAAAAAGATGCCAATTTCAAAATAGGGTCCAGAATAAACAATGTAGACATTCTTGGCACTAAAATAACATATCCTCTGTTCATTAGTCACGTCTCTAGGCCCCTCTTTTATTATTATTGCTTTCTATTTTGAATTTTTATTCATACAAAAAAAAAAAAAAATACAAAATTTACTATCATGCAGACTACTTCATTATTGAAAAAATTGTATAAATAATATCAGTGCACTAGTGAAAGACTGTTAGACTCCCCAGTTGAAGTGTATTGGACATGTGGTGTGATTTCCTTACTCCTGAACATTAGTAAAAATCGAACATTTCCGCTACTTTGAGCACAATTTCAAGGTTGTTTTCATCGTGAAAGTAATCAAAATCATCTCTATTTATGTAATATGTTTTCCATTTTATCACCTGAGACCATGAAAACGAGAATACAGGTCTCCCTCAACATTCACGTTTTCAACTTTCACGGGCTTCACACATTCGCGAATTCCCAACCGCCAAATTCCCAACCGCCAAATTCCCAGCCACCAAATTCCCAGCCGCCAAATCATATTCAAGTTTCCCGCCACCTGCGAGTCCCTACTACCCTCCCACCGACCCCCACAACTGGCAGCCAGCCCTCCCACCACTCAGTGTGGCGAGTGTTTCGTTTGTTCATTATTTGCTATTAAACTACAGTACATGTATAAATAATGTAAACCCATTCATGACTGCATATTGGAATGGCTATTCGGACAGGTATTAGACGGTGACATCATATGTTTACTCTTGAACACTGCAAAGAATTAAACATTTCTGCTACAGCTAATAATAACAATAGTAATAATAATAATAATAATAATAATAATAATAATAATAATAATAATAAATATGATATAATTGAAGAAGGAAATTGTACAAAAATACGAGGAAGTGGTTGACACATCATCAGTGTGGCTTTGTTTATGCTGGAGTGAACATTAGTCTCCCTGCTCTTCCAAACATTTCACAATAATTCAGCGGTTGAGGCAGTGGTATTTAATAACATACATGCTATAAATAATAATAGTACATATTATTAATAACATGTATTATTATTAACATGTATGTTATTAAATACCATTGCCTCAATCACTGCCTCTACCACTCCAGTCACACTCAATCTACAAGCACCAAACACAATGAATTATTGTGAAATGTTTGGAAGAGCAGGGAGACTAATGCTCATTCCAGCATAAACAAAGCCACACTGACGATGTGTCAACCACTCCCTCGTATTTTTGTACAATTTCCTTCTTCAATTATATCATATTTATTATTATTATTATTATTACTATTGTTATTATTAGCAATAGCAGAAATGTTCGATTCTTTGCTGTGTTCAAGAGTAAACACATGATGTCATCGTCTAATACCTTTCCTAATAGCCGTTCCAATATACAGTCATGAATGGGTTTACATTATTTATTCCGTAGTTTAATAGCAAATAATGAGCAAACAAAACACTCACCACACTGAGTGGTGGGAGGGCTGGCTGCCAGTTGTGGGGGTCGGAGGGAGGGTAGTAGGGACTCGCAGTGGTGGAGTCTGTGGTATTTAATAACATACATGTTATTAAATAACATACATTATTAAAGCATAACATGTAAATATTTAGTACAATTTACGACGTTTTCATGTATTTTATGATTATTCATGGTTCAACAAGTTAAGGAAGCAGTATTGTAATATATTTCCCTACAATATATTGGGGCACCAAACATTCACGGTTTTACATATTATACATATTATTATTATTACAATATAAATAATTTGTAATTTTTATTCACACAAAAAATACAAGATTTACTGTTATGCCTTGTTGCAAGAATTGTATAAATAACGTCAACCCATTCACGACTGCATACTGAAATGGACAGTGACGTCATTTGTTTACTTTCGAACTTACCCAAAACAATCGAACATTTCTCCTGTGTTGAGCTTAATTTCAAGGTACTTTTCGTCATGAAAGCAATCAAAATCACATCTATTTCTGTAACATATCTTCCATTCCATCAAATGAGACCAAAAAAATGAGAATACAACCATAAAAACCATACGAAAATACCGCTAAGGGGTGGCTAATTGCTGAGAAGTGAACTCCATTATTGATGCTTAGATTTCTTTCATTTTTGGTGTACATTAAGAAGCACCTTTCCATCATACATTGCCCAAGTTTCAATAAGATAGTCCAACAAACGAGATACAATTCACTAGATCAAGAGCAAGAGCCCCTCGCCAGCGTCAAGGAACCTGCCTTGAGGTCTGCTCGCTTATGGAAACAAAAAATCGACCCATCGACTGCTCGTATTTGGAAAAACTCGCACGTGGATGCGCTCGCAAGTAGAGGTTCCACTGTACTTGTTTACTGATGCCTCGGACTTACAACGGGCTCTCTGACTAGTATTCATACCTAAATAATGTATATGAGAGCTCATTTCCTCTATTCTGTTTATTTCAATATAAGTACACTACTGCATAAATATTTAAAAATATACCAGAAATGTTATAAATGGTGGAAAGGTGACAATAAAACAATATCAAAGATGGATGACACAAACTCACTACATTATAGTATGCTCCTCACTTAACAATGAATTCATTTAATGACGTGGTCTTAGGAACAGAACTCCATCGTTAAGTGAGGAGAGGCTGTGTATACACACCCTTCTGTTTTCTTCTATTTTCTTACTAGTTCTTGTTCTGGTTTATTTCCTTTTATCTCCATGGGGAAATTGAACAGAATTCTTCCTACGTAACATGCATCGAAAGAGGCAGCTAAAACGCCGGGAGCAAAGGGCTAGTATCCCCTTTTCCTGCATAAATTACTAAAGTTAAAAAAAACTTTTTTCTTTTTGGGCCATCCTACCTTGGTGGGATTTGGCCAGTTGGCTGAAAGAAGAATAATAATATAGGAAGCTATGTTGAAAGGAACACGAAACAAATTAGGTAGGGAAAATTTTTATAAGAGTACAGATAAATAGAGTCAAACAGTTACAGATGAAGCCCTTGTCAGTTATGAAAAATCAATGGAAAAACTGTATATTCATGTAAAAGCAAGAGTGGGAAGCTATGGTGCAGAGCAGGGCTCTATATGGATGAAAAGGATCATTTCTCCTGGAGGAGTTGGACTCTATGAAGCTGTATTCTGTATATTATTAGCTGTGTGTGGAGCCAAAGAATTTGTGTTGTAATGCAAGAAAATATTTATTGGGTTCAGTTTATTGCTTTCCCCTGTCTCGAATATTTCAATTATCTTGTATGATATCTTTCTAGGTATCCTAGAATCAGATCCATTTCTCAGTAACCAAGTATTAAACTCTATCAATTGTACTAAGACACTAAATATTAATAAATTGTAAAACTAGTGTGAAATGTGATATTCACTTTCTCCACCTTTAATTTTGTTCCCATATATTTCTACCTAATCCTTCTTGCTCCCATGACATGGGATTAATGTGTGCAGCAATCACAACAAGAGGTTCTGCATTGGAAAAATGCTGAATAATGTGAAAAACAAAAATAATTTTTAAAGAAGGCACTTACAGAAACATATTTTTTTTTTTTTTTTTTTTTTTTTTTAAACATGCTGGCCGTCTCCCACCGAGGCAGGGTGACCAGAAAAAGAAACACTTTTACCATCAACCACTATCAGTCTTGCCAGAGGAGTGCAGATATAACGGTTTAGATGTCCATTCAAACAGCAAACATCCCAAATCCCAGTGCAGGAACTGTACTTCCCACCTCCAGGAAACCTTACCTTTGTTATTGTAATAAAATCAGTTGCCAGGAAAACACCACGAATCCCTTCAACTCTAAACAGCAGCTTAGCTAATGGGGATTTCTGAGCTGCTGTGATGTTTGGAAAGTTAGCTGTACCTGACTCCAAGACCTGTAATATTATGATAAATCAGTCAGCACTGAGAGGCATAAAAGGCAGTACAATACAAAGCCTTAAGTGTAACTGAATACAGTAAGATAAAAAAAAGAAGTGTTTCATGTAAATATCTCAGACAAAATGAAAAGGACAGACAGACCTGGACTCCTGGCAAAAACTTGAGAGAATTTGGATTAGGCGTTTCTTGAACTTTGATGAACATTGAGCATAAAGAAGTTTGAAAAAATGTCCTTTTGGTCTCCAGTTGGTGGTGACTGGGTACACATTGTAAGAGCAGAGCCTTCCTAATAAGTGTTATATTTTTGCTAGTGTGGCGGACTGGAGTGCTGTTTCAGAGGAAAAAAAATACACGCAAGTTGATACACATCACAGGTGCTTTTATTAAAATAATACTTGGCAAAAAACAATACTTGGCAAAACAGAAATTATGGTATATGTTTAATAATAACCCACATGGTCTGTATATTTCGAACCCCTTCTGGGATCCTCTTTGGTTATACAGAACAAATGAAAAGTAATATTCATGAGAGTTATTCTGAATAATGATTAGAAGAAAAAAAAAAAAAAGACTATGTGCTTCAATATTTATTTAATACACAGACATTATACTACAGTCTTATACTGTAATGTACATAATGTATACAAAATGATTAATTTATGAAAATACTGCAATGCTGAATCAAGCCTTTAAAATATTGTAAGCATCTTTATTTTGCAGCAATGTTGAACCAGTAAACTGATGATCACTTTGATCTATGTCAGTGTTGTAGATCTATTCATAGTGCCCTTAAACTTGGCCTGAACAGCAAATTTTGGCCTAGATATGTAAAAATGAGTTGGTGCAGTAGATGTGAACAGTATAAAATTCTAGGCTAATGATATGCAGTGCATGAAGGGAATAGCTAACCTTGGACCTGCATTTGGGTTAAAATATCAACTTCGGGTGTTTTCTAGGGTGGTTTTCATGGTTTTACTGGCAGTTTTTTGATACCACTGGTGAAATGGACATAATATGGTTTGTTTTAATTCTTTATTGAGCAAACACACACACACACACACACACACACAAAGGATTCGGATGTGCTTCTAGTAAGTTAGAGATTGGCTCATTTTAAGACCTTTTTACTCTTATGAATTGTTGAATATGAGTTCAAATAGTTATTATTCCAACTTATGACTGAATGGGAACCACCTGCTCCTAAGTCGGGAACTACACAGCTACACATCTCATCTCACTTCCTTTGGGATGGAGTTAGGGCTATCTGATAGGTTACTTGATCTGAAACAATTTCAACAATTTCATGTGTCTAGTTTAAGCTCTAGAATCTTTTCAGATAAGGGACCATAAATGGGATATGGCCAGTTTGATCAAAAAAAAAAAAAAATGTATCATAATAAATATAAATATATGCATAAATATATAAATATAAATCTATAAATATATATAATACACCCATATATATATATAAAGTGGAACCTCAAATTTCGAACTTATCACTTATCGAATGTTTCAAAAATAGAACCCTTTTCTCGAACCAACTTTGTCCCTATTATCGAACACGCCCCTATTTTCAGACCGCCGGGTGCCGAACCTGTCCTCCAGCCCGCTCTGTCCGCGTCCCCGCGCAGGCGCCGTGAGCCAGTCTGGCTTTGTTGATGCTTGAGTGAACACTAACCTGCGCTCTCATTCAAACATTTTATGATTATTTCATTGTGTTTAGTGCTTGTGGGACTGTGAAATAAGCTACCATGGGCCCAAAGGAACTTGCTAGTGGTACTCCTATGGTAAAGAAAGTGAGAAACACCATAGATGTGAAGAAGGAAATAATACAGAAGTATAAGAGTGGTGCGAGATTTGCTGAGCTTACCAGGATGTATGGGAAAAACAAACTGACCATCGGTTCTATCCTGGCAAAGAAAGAACAAATCAAGGAAGCTGATGTTGCAAAAGGTGTTAATGTGCTAACCAAAAAAAGACCACAAATTGGTGAAGAGGTTGAGAAGTTGTTGCTGGTGTGGATCAAGGATAAAGAGATGGCAGGTGATAGTGTTTCAGAGATGATTATTTGTGAAAAGGAAAGGAAGTTGCATGTCGATCTGGTACAGAGAACTCCTGGAATCAGTTCAGTGATAGGACCATGTTCCATTTTAGGGAAATGTTAAAGAGGCACCAGAAACAGAGGACTGTGGACAGTTATTTTGTGAGACAGGGGTCCAGTGACTCTCAAGCTGGCTCTAGTAGCATTAAAAGACAGAGAAGGGAAGTAACCCCAGAGAGGGCTTTGACTGAAGTCCTCATGGAGGGGGATTCTCCTTCCAAGCACTAACCCCAACTCCCTCTCCCCTCCTCCCTATCTTCCAGATGCCATCACCAATCTTCAATAAAGGTAAGTAAAAAAATGTTATTTTATATTTATGTACATAATTGAACACTACAGTATTTGTTGTATGTAAAACTAATTAATCTCTATAAAATGTATTTTTTTATGAACATTTTTGGGTTTCTGGAATGGATTAATTGTATTTCCATTATTTCTTATGAGAAATACTGCTTCGATTTTCAGACTTTTTGAATTTAGAACTAGCTCCTGGAACGGATTAAGTTCGATAAACAGGCATCAAAGTGGGGAAAAACTGCTGATGTACAGTGCTTCTCAACCTCCAACTTCACACTGAAAAGCCAGTTGTAGATCACTAATCGTCCAGATTTATAATGCAAATAAACCAGTTACTTTAAGCCCCAATCATGTTATAATTTATAATACGAAGACTTTATTTGGATTATAAAGCCAATAGGGGTAGTAGCCCAGGATAAGATTAAAATTTGTTCAGATTTTTAACCTGGGGGAAGGTTAGCCACCCAGGAAAGTCAGTGTGTTATTGGGAACTGTTTTATTACCATTGTGGTCCTTCAATCTTGTCCCCCAGGATGCCACCCACACTAGTCGACTAACACCCAGGTACCTACTAACTGTTAGCAGGGGTAAGGTGACAAACACCCAGGTACCTACTTCCTGCTAGGTAATCAAGGGCAACTGCACCTCCGAGGTTCGAACCTGGTGCCTTGGCTGCTAGCCGAAGGTACTACCACTGAGCCCTACTAAACACCACTGTCACTATGTCTAGTTGCATTACAAATGTAATTCAACATACGTGGTTAATAGTAATCTTGAAAAAATGGAGGTTAATTACCTCAGGCAAGCTAGACGAGCTACAGACCTACAAGACACACTCACAACACCAGCCATGTTGACACTGTTTAGGTTTATCAGGGACACTGACGGCTCACGACGTGTCCAGGCATTAGTTTAATATTTTTATGTTGCACCCCATACCCATCCTGCGGGCGGTAGTCAAAGGATTATGAGGTACATAATGGGTCCAGGGACTGAGCCCTAAGTTATGTAGGATTACAGAGGTACATAATGGGTCCAGGGACTGAGCCCCGAAGTTATGTAGGATTACACAGGTACATAATGGGTCCAGGGACTGAGCCCCATAGTTGTGTAGGATTACATAGGTACATAATGGGTCCAGGGACTGAGCCCCGAAGTTATAGCTGAACAAGGTGTAAAGGTAATGAACTCTGAAGTTAGAGAGGTAATGAATCATCTACACGTTTATACATGATTACAATCTTGAACAAATTATTAAGTAATGAGCAATTCACACGTCCACGACTGTAATGGCCTATTAATGCAAATATTAATTAGGTCACACATACATACACATGAGCAAGTGATTGCAGTGATGTACAACCCACCACTTAATAGCAGGAAGCCAAGACAAGAGTACGATGAGAGCAACAGAGCAATGCTTGATACACTAGCTGAGGTTACCAGATGGGACCACATGGTCAAGGCAAAGTTACTAATTGTGGGTGATTTCAGCCACAAGGAGATAGACTGTGGAAAACCTGGAGCCACTTGGGGGACCAGAAACGTGGAGGACTGATGATTGAGGTGTTACCGGAAAACCTCATGCATCAACATATGAAAGCTCCTTCTAAGCTAGTGATCACACGGCATGAGGAATTTCCTACAGGAGGTACAGTGGGAAAGAGAACTGGTAGGAAATACAGTAAATGAAATTATGGAATACGTGTCCACAAAATGCAGGGATTTAGATTTTGTCACCCAAGTGGCTAGTTTATTTTGCATCCCATATCCATCCTGTGGACGGTAGCGCAAGAGTATATGGATACACAAAAGTCCTAGAAACTAGGCCTCAAAAGGGTTAACAGGTGTACTTATGGATTTTTATCTACATATCTACAGTTCACTTAACTGTTACAAGCAAATATGTTAAGCAAATTTAGGAAATTTGCTTAGCATAACTGATATCTTATTTTCATTAATAAGATATCTTGACATGTCACATAGGTTATTATACTGTATTCCTCAATAGGTGTACAATTAAGCACACAGTGTTCAAGATGCGAACCATACCAGTCGACTAACACCCAGGTACCTATTTGCTTCTAGGTGAACAGGACAACAGGTGTAAGGAAATGCGTTGTAATGTTTCTACCCCACCGGGAATCGAACCCGGAAACTCCATGTGTGAAGCGAGAGCTATGCCAGCCAGTGCACGGGGTCACCCGTGGCAGCAGAAACAACAGAAAGGCCAGAGTGAGTCCTTGGTTCACCCAAAGGTGTAGAGAGGCCAAAACTAAGTGCACGAGAGAATGGAAAAAGTATAGAAGACAAAGAACCCATGAAAATATGTTGATTAATCAAATAGGCAGAAATGAATATGCATGGGTAAGGAGGAAGGCCCAGTGTCAATACGAAAATGACATAGCATTGAAAGCTTTCTGGTGGGAGCTCCATTGTTGGTGCTAGGGAGGATAGGAATAAGACAGGTAAACATGCACCAACAGGGAATACAGTCACAGAAACCCAAGGCAAACGGAAACCATGCCTGTGCACATACTATGCACTTGGTATCTGCAGGCATGGGAAATCTGGAAAAACAGATGGGACGTGCAACTATGACCACCCTAGAAAATGCCGTGCCCATATGACAACAGGAAAATGCAAACTCCCTACCTGTAAGCTTTTTCACCCTGAAATGTGTACCTCTTCAGTACAGGAAAGACTGTGCTATAACTTAAATTGCCAGGCACACCATCTAAAGGGGACAAAAAGATACAAAGCATCCAGGCCATGGGAAAACCTGGGTAGCCACATCCACTCAAGAGGGAGAGGTTTTTTAGTGTCAGGAAGGAAAAACCTGGCAGGAAATGGCAGAAATCGTACACCAAATCCAGTCATTCCTGGAGTGGAACCACAGTCGATGGCCTCCACTCCAAACCAACAGATACAGATACTAATGCTGGAAAAAAAATCACCCCCTCCCCCAGTACCAACAATACCACCAGTCCGATGACATTTTTCTTTGCAAATATACAGGGTCTAAAGCCAGCAACAAACAAAATACCTTTCATCCGTGGACTACTTGCAGAGGCAAAGGCAATGTTCGCGGCTTTCACTGAGACCCACAGAAAGGATCACTTGGACAACGAAATATGGATCCCAGGTTACAACCTATACAGATGCGACAGAGTGAACAGGCAAAAGGGGGGGAGGGGGTTGGCCTGTACATTGCAGAGTCACTTGTTTGCACAGAACTGCTAAATGCCTCAAATGATGCAGTGGAAGTTTTAGCAGTAAAGATCGAGAACCAAAACCTAGTCATTGTGGTAGTCTACAAGCCTCCAGATGCAACATCCCAGCAATTCCAGGAGCAGCTGTTAAAAATTGACCACTGACTGGAAAATCTTCCAGCTCCTGCACCCAATATCTTGCTCCTGGGGGATTTCAACTTAAGGCACCTAAAATGGAGGAATATAGCAAATAATATTGTTGCAGTAATAACACCAGGAGGCAGCCCTGATGAAAACTCACAGTCACACGAGCTTTTAAATCTCTGCACAAAATTCAATTTAAACCAGCAAATAATAGAGCCTACTAGACTGGAGAATACACTAGACCTCATCTTCACTAACAATGATGATCTGATACGAAATGTCACCATATCAAAAACAATATACTCAGATCACAACATAATTGAGGTTCAGACATGTATGCGCGGAGCCCCAGACCGACATAATGAGATTAGTCACGAGGGAGCATTCACCAAACTCGACTTCAATAACAAAAACAAAGTGGGACCAAGTAAACCAAGTCCTAACCGATATAAGCTGGGAAGATATACTAAGCAACACAGACCCCAACTTATGCCTAGAAAAGATTAACTCGGTGGCACTCGATATATGCACAAGACTTATTCCTCTAAGAAAAAGGAGTAGATGTAAAATAGAAAGAGACAGGCGCTCCCTTTACAGGCGACGGAAAAGAATAACAGAACAGCTAAAAGAGGTCAATATATCTGAAATGCGTAGGGAGACACTGGTCAGAGAAATAGCAAGCATCGAACTTAAGCTAAAGGAATCTTATAGGAGTCAGGAATCGCGGGAAGAACTAAAAGCCATAAATGAAATCGAAAGAAATCCAAAGTATTTCTTCTCCTATGCCAAATCAAAGTCGAGAACAACGTCCAGTATTGGGCCCCTACTTAAACAAGATGGGTCCTACACAGATGACAGCAAGGAAATGAATGAGCTACTTAAGTCCCAATATGACTCAGTTTTTAGCAAGCCACTAACCAGTCTGAGAGTCGAAGATCAAAATGAATTTTTTATGAGAGAGCCACAGAATTTGGTTAACACAAGCCTATCTGATGTTATCCTGACGCCAAATGACTTCGAACAGGCGATAAATGACATGCCCATGCACTCTGCCCCAGGGCCAGACTCATGGAACTCCGTGTTCATCAAGAAATGCAAGAAGCCCCTATCACGAGCTTTTACCATCCTATGGAGAGGGAGCATGGACACGGGGGTCGTCCCACAGTTACTAAAAACAACAGACATAGCCCCACTCCACAAAGGGGGCAGTAAAGCAATAGCGAAGAACTACAGACCGATAGCACTAACATCTCATATCATAAAAATCTTTGAAAGGGTCCAAAGAAGCAAGATCACCACCCATCTAGAAACCCATCAATTACACAACCCAGAGCAACATGGGTTTAGAACAGGTCGCTCCTGTCTGTCTCAACTATTGGATCACTACGACAAGGTCCTAGATGCACTATAAGACAAAAAAGAATGCAGATGTAATATATACAGACTTTGCAAAAGCCTTCGACAAGTGTGACCATGGTGTAATAGCGCACAAAATGCGTGCTAAAGGAATAACAGGAAAAGTCGGTCGATGGATCTATAATTTCCTAACAGAACACAGAGAGTAGTAGTCAACAGAGTAAAGTCCGAGGCAGCTACGGTGAAAAGCTCTGTTCCACAAGGCACAGTACTCGCTCCCATCTTGTTCCTCATCCTCATATCTGACATAGACAAGGATGTCAGCCACAGCCCGTGTCTTCCTTTGCAGACGACACCCGAATCTGCATGACAGTGTCTTCCATTGCAGACACTGCAAGGCTCCAGGCGGACATCAACCAAATCTTTCAGTGGGCTGCAGAAAACAATATGAAGTTCAACGATGAGAAATTTCAATTACTCAGATATGGTAAACACGAGGAAATTAAATCTTCATCAGAGTACAAAACAAATTCTGGCCACAAAATAGAGCGAAACACCAACGTCAAAGACCTGGGAGTGATCATGTCGGAGGATCTCACCTTCAAGGACCATAACATTGTATCAATCGCATCTGCTAGAAAAATGACAGGATGGATAATGAGAACCTTCAAAACTAGGGATGCCAAGCCCATGATGACACTCTTCAGGTCACTTATTCTATCTAGGCTGGAATATTGCTGCACACTAACAGCACCTTTCAAGGCAGGTGAAATTGCTGACCTAGAAAATGTACAGAGAACCTTCACGGCACGCATAACGGAGATAAAACACCTCAATTACTGGGAGCGCTTGAGGTTCCTGAACCTGTGTTCCCTGGAACCCAGGCGGGAGAGATACATGATTATATACACCTGGAAAATCCTAGAGGGACTAGTACCGAACTTGCACACGAAAATCACTCACTATGAAAGCAAAAGACTTGGCAGACGATGCAACATCCCCCCAATGAAAAGCAGGGGTGTCACTAGCACGTTAAGAGACCATACAATAAGTGTCAGGGGCCCGAGACTGTTCAACTGCCTCCCAGCATACATAAGGGGGATTACCAACAGACCCCTGGCAGTCTTCAAGCTGGCACTGGACAAGCACCTGAAGTCGGTTCCTGACCAGCCAGGCTGTGGCTCGTTCGTTGGTTTGCGTGCAGCCAGCAGTAGCAGCCTGGTTGATCAGGCTCTGATTCACCAGGAGGCCTGGTCACAGACCGGGCCGCGGGGGCGTTGACCCCCGGAACTCTCTCCAGGTAAACTCCAGGTAACTGTTGTACAGCTACATCAAAAGGAAAACAAGTCTAGGACCAGGTAATTAGGATGAAGGAAGGATGGGAGATCAGAAGAACTGACCAATAAGTATGTGAAGAGCTCAACACGAGATTTGGGAAAGTTTTTTTTTTCAGTGGAAACAGGAAGGACTAGCAAACCGTAATGCTAAGGTATACCAACAAGTGGTGGATAAACTACACACAACCGGGGAGGAGGTGAAGAGGCTACTAAGTGAACTAGATACCTCAAAGATAGTGGGACCGGACATCATCTCTCTATGAGTCCTGAGGGAGGGAGCAGAGGCACTGTGTGTACTACTGACAACAGTTTTCATTCATTGAAACAGGGCAACTACTTAAGGTTCCACAAGGCACAGTACTCGCTCTCATTCCATTCCTCATCCTCATTTCTGACATAGACAGAGATGTCAGTCATAGCTCCGTGTCTTCCTTTGCGGATGACACACAGATTGCCATGGCAGTGACCTCCATTGAAGACACTGCAAGACTCCAAGCGGACATCAACCAAATCTTCAAAAGGCCACTCAAAGCAATATGAAGTTCAACGAGGAGAAATTTGAACTACTCAGATATAGAAAACTTGAGGAAATTAAAAATGTATCAAGGTATACGACAAATTCTAACTATACAATAGAGCAACAAAGCCATGTGAAGGACCTGGGAGTGACAATGTCAGAGGATCTTGCCTTCAAAGACCACAACAATGTATCTGCCTCATCGGCTAGGAAAATGATAGGATGGATAATGAGAACCTTCAAAACTAGGGACGCCAAGCCCATGATGACACTCTTCAAATCGCTTGTTCTCTCTAGGCTGGAATACTGCTGTACACTAATGGCCCCCTTCAAGGCTGGCGACATTGCAGACCTCGGGAGCGTACAAAGAACTTTCATAGCACACGTAAGTACGATAAGGCACCTAAATTACTAGGAACGGTTGATGGTCCTTGATCTGTATTCTCTGGAATGCAGGCGAGAGAGATGCATGATAATATACACTTGGAAGCTCCTGAAGGGATTGGTACCAAACCTCCACACGAAAATCACTCCCTATGAAGGCAAAAGATCGGCAGGAGATGCAACATTCCCCCGATGAAAAGCAGGGGCGCCACGAGTGCTCAGAGACAACACAATAAGTGTCCGGGGCCCAAGTCTCTTCAACTGTCTCCCAGCATACATAAGGGGGATTGCCAATAGACCCCTGGCTGTCTTCAAGAAGGCACTGGACAGGCACCTAATGTCTGTACCTGACCAACCGGGCTGTGGTTCGTACGTCAGTTTGTGTGCGGCCGGCACTAACAGCCTGGCTGATCAGATCCTGATCCACCATGAGGCCTGGTCTCAGACCGAGCCGCGGGGCGTTGACCCCCGAAACTCTCTCCAGGTAAACTCCAGGTAAGGTGTAGAAGGCAGCAAATGTAGTCCTAATTTTTAAGAAATGAGACAGACAGATACCATGAAACTACAGACCAGTTTCACTGACATGTATAGTATGCAAAGTCATTGAGAAGCTTTTCAGAAGAGTGGTGAATTACCTAGAAAAGAGTGAGCTTATATACGATAACCAGCACAGTTTCAGTGAAGGGAAATACTGTGTCACAAACCCCATGGAGTTGTATGATACGGTGACAGAAATAAGATAGGAGAGGGGTGGGTAGATTCCATGTTCTTGTATTGTAAGAAGGCTTTTGATACAGTCTTGCACAAGAGATTAGTGCAAAAGCTAAAAGAACAAGGCAGGAATAACAGAAAAGGCACTACAATGGATCAGAGAATAACTGACAGGAAGGAAACAACGAGTGATGGTACGTGAAGAGGTTGTTAGAGTGGGTACCTGTGACGAGAGGGGTTCCACGATGGTGAGTCCTAGGGCCGGTGCTGTTTCTGGTGTATGTGAAAGACATGACGGAAAAGAGATTCAGAGATATCCTTGTTTTCAGACGATGTGAAGCTAATGCGGAGAAATCAGACGGATGAGGATCCCTTTGGGGTGAGTATCCTACCGAGCATATCTCCTGAGGCGCAAATCAACCAAATAACTGCTGCAGCATATGAGAGCCTCATAAGCCTAGTTAGCTTAATATCTTTATTTTGAGTGAGATACCAAAGTCCCAATATGACTAAGTCTTCAGCGAGCCGCTGCCCAGACTAAGGGGGTCGACAATCCAAATGAATTCTTTACTAACGAGACCCAAAATTTGGTCATCCCAAAAATCTCGGATATTATTCTAACACCACAAGACTTTGAAAAGGTAATGACATGCCCATGCACGATGCCCCAGGCCCAGACTCGTGGAACTCCGTGTTCATCAAGAACTGCGAGAAGCCCCTGTCACGTGCCTTCAGCATTCCATGGAAAGGAAGCATGAACAGAGAGGTTATCCCACACTCACTAAAACAACAGACATAGCCCCACTCTACTAAGGTGACAGTAAAGCAATTGCAAAGAACTACAGACCGATAGCATTAACATCCCATATCATAAAAATCTTTGAAAGGGTTCTAAGAAGCAAGATCGCCACCCACCTAGATAACCATCAGTTAAACAACCCAGGGCGACATTCAATTCAATTCAATTCAAAGTTTATTCTCTATAAAGATTACAATGTTGAATTTACAGAATTTGGTTGTTGTGTGGTTTACATGTAGTTAAATAATGATTACAGAGTGTACCACTAGAACGCCTAGCATGGCTAGGCATTTCGGGCAGACTTAGTTTAATTCTTTATTTTAAAATATTACAAATTATGAGGTAAGTTGGTATTATGGCTAAGTGACTAAATACTAGTTTGTGAGTTTAGCAATGTGAATGCTTTTGTTTTGGCACAGTACATAGTTTCAGTATTGGAGTATCATAGGATTCATTATTTTAAGATTGAGATTAATATTTCTGTTTATGGTCAAATGGGTGAGTGAGTGTAAGTGTGAACCACCAGGTGGTATTCGTGTAGTTAGTTGATGGGGTGTATCAGGGAGATGAGATGTTTTCTAATGGGTTTAAAGCGGGTCGCTCCTGCCTGTCCCAGCTACTGGATCACTATGACAAGGTCCTAGATGCTGTAGAGAATAAACAAAATACAGATGTATACACAAACTTTGCAAAAGCTTTGGACAATTGTGATCACGGTGTAATAGCGCACAAAATGCGTGATAAAGGAATAACAGAAGAAGTTAGTAGGTGGATTTATAACTTCATGACAAATAGAACACGAAGAATAATAGTAAACAGAGTAAAGTCTGAGGCAACTACGATGAAAAGCTCTGTTCCACAAGGCACAGTACTCACTCCCATTCTATTCCTCATCGTTAAAACATTTTTGTTTTTAGTAGTTCGTCCGGTTCTCGAACTCCGGACCCCAGTGGTGAGATTCGCGCCTCTCAACACTGGGCTACAGTCTGTTCTAGCAATTACCTCCCAACCTTCCTTCCCCTCTGTTCTAGCAATTACCACCCAACCTTCCTTCCCCTCTGTCCTAGCAATTACCTCCCAACCTTCCTTCCCCTCTGTCCTAGCAATTACCTCCCAACCTTCCTTCCCCTCTGTCCTAGTAATTACCTCCCAACCTTCCTTCCCCTCTGTCCTAGGAATTACCTCCCAACCTTCCTTCCCCTCTGTCCTAGCAATTACCTCCCAACCTTCCTTCCCCTCTGTCCTAGCAATAACCTCCCAACCTTCCTTCCCCTCTGTCCTAGGAATTACCTCCCAACCTTCCTTCCCCTCTGTCCTAGCAATTACCTCCCCACCTTCCTTCCCCTCTGTCCTAGTAATTACCTCCCAACCTTCCTTCCCCTCTGTCCTAGGAATTACCACCCAACCTTCCTTCCCCTCTGTCCTAGCAATTTCCTCCCCACCTTCCTTCCCCTCTGTCCTAGCAATTACCTCCAAACCTTCCTTCCCCTCTGTCCTAGCAATTACCTCACCTTTTCCCTCTGTCCTAGCAATTATCGAAAAAAAAAATATTTCATTGTGTTTATTTATAATTAAATTATTGTAAACATGTCTAAAAGATAATTAGCTTGATTAGGGTAAATTAAATTGCGCTTGTTATAATAAGGTTAGGTGAGGCTCATCCTCGTATCTGACAGATGTAAGCCATAGCTCCTTGTCTTCCTTTGCGGATGACACCCGGATTGCCGTGACAGTGATCTCCATCGAAGACACCGCAAGACTCCAAGCGGACATAAACCAAATCTTCAAATGGGCCACTCAAAACGCTATGAAGTTTAATGAATAGAAACTTCAACTACTCAGGTATGGAAAGTTTGAAGAAATTAAAACTGTATCAAGGTATACAACAAATTCTAACAATAGAGCAAAAAAGTAATGTGAAGGACCTGGGAATGATCTTGCCTTCCAAGACAATGATGATTCTCTTCAAATCACTTGTTCTCTCTAGGCTGCAGTACTGCTGTACACTAACTGCCCCTTTCAAGACAGGCGAAATTGCTGACCTGGAGAGTGTACAAAGAACTTTTACGGCACACACAAGCACAATAAGACATCTAAATTGCTGGAAGCGGTTGAAGGCCTTTGATCAGTATTCCTTGGAGCTCAGGCTAGAGAGACGTGATATCTGGAGTATATCTGGAGAGGGTTCCGGGGGTCAACGCCCCCGCAGCCCGGTCTGTGACCAGGCCTAATAAACACTTGGAAAATCCTAGAAGGAATAGTACCAAACTTAAACACGAAAATCACTCCCTATGAACGTAAAAGACTCGGCAGGAGATGCAACATTCCCCCAATGAAAAGCAGGGGCGTCATGAGTAGACTGAGACACAACACAATAAATGTCCGGGGCCCAAGACTGTTCAACTGACTTGCAGCATACATAAGAGGGATTACCAATAGAACCCTGGCTGTCTTCAAGAAGGCACTGGACAGGCACCTAAAGTCAGTATCCGATCAACCGGGCTGTGGTTCATACGTCAGTTTGCGTGCGGCCAGCAATAACAGCCTCGTTTATCAGACCCTGATCCACCACGAGGCCTGGTCTAAGACCGAGCCGCGGGGGCGTTGACCCCCGAAGCCCTCTCCAGGTAACTCCAGGTAAATGATGCTTTTCAGCACCTAGTGATTTGGTTTGACTGCACTGTCTTCCGGTAGCACGTCACTTTTTTTCTGTGGACATCTCTCAAACTCGCTGTGTTCCTCACATACTTTGTGTTTAATCTGTCTCAGTCCCTTCCTCACTTAGTCCATAATAGTCCAGCGGTGAGGAGGAATATGGAGATGCACCTTTATACCTCTTTCGTTTATGTGGGCTCTCTGAAACCAGCGGCGAGGGGGAAGTAGACGAGGTTTCCTCCCTCTTTCGTTTTGAGGGTCCTGCCTCATGATCCAGCAGAGAGGATGATGATGACGAGGTTTCCTCCCTCTTTCGTTCTGTGGGTGTCGCCTCATGATCCAGCAGAGAGGATGATGATGACGAGGTTTCCTCCCTCTTTCGTTCTGTGGGTGTCGCCTCATGATCCAGCAGAGAGGATGATGATGACGAGGTTTCCTCCCTCTTTCGTTCTGTGGGTGTCGCCTCATGATCCAGCAGAGAGGAAGATGAAGACGAGGTTTCCTCCCTCTGTCGTTTTGTGGATCTCGCCTCATGATCCAGCAGAGAGGAAGATGAAGACGAGGTTTCCTCCCTCTGTCGTTTTGTGGATCTCGCCTCATGATCCAGCAGAGAGGAAGATGACGAGGTTTCCTCCCTCTTTCGTTTTGAGGGTCCTGCTTCATGATCCAGCAGAGAGGAAGATGAGGACGAGGTTTCCTCTCTCTTTCGTTCTGTGGGTGTCACCTCAGGATCCAGTTGCTATGATGAAGACGAATGTGGACATTTATCCCTCACATTGTTTAGAATGGTTTATTCTATTAACCTCAACATTAGCAACTGTTTTGTATGGAAGTGTGATACTTTACTAATTGTATCGATAAACTGAAGTATGTATGAATCCTGCAGTGAGGAGGAGGATGAAGAGGTACTTTCATTCCTCATTCTTTTTGGTGATGTCCTTTCTGGTTCCTGCAGCCAGGAAAGAAGCGAAGAAATACTTTCAATACACTTTCGTTTCAATGGTGTGTCTGATTCCAGCGGCGAGGAAGATGAAGAAGACGTTTCCTTCCTCTTTCGTGTTGAGGGTCTCGCCTCATGATTCAGAGTAGAGGAAGATGAAGGTGAGGAAGATGAAGACGAGGAAGATGAAGAGGACATTTCCTTCCTCTTTCGTTTTGAGGGTCCTGCCTCATGATCCAGAGTAGAGGAAGATGAAGGCGAGGAAGATGAAGTTTCCCCCCTCTTTCGTTTTGTGGATCTCACCTTATGATCCAGCGGCGCGGATGAAGATGAAGCTGTACTTTCACCACTTTTTCGTATAGGTGATCTTATCTGTGCATCCAGAGGTGAGGAAGAAGGGATTTCATACGACTCTCGCTTCAGAAGTTTCCTTCCAGAATCCTGTGATGAGGAAGGCGAAATTTCCTGAGTCTTCTGCTTCAGGAGTTTCTTCCCTGGATCAAGTGACGATGGTAAACGGGGAGCTGGTAATTGCAATAGTTACTAAGACTATGGTAAGTCGTATGTACCTTACATGTACACTAATTAATTTATTTAGTTTTCAAGAGAAGTGATAATACTTTAGTTGGAAGGCCTATTTATCGCGTCCTCTTCTAGCGATTTTTATATTAAGTTTTTTATTTCGATAGGGAGATGTGCGTGTCCGAAATATTTATTCCACATTGTTCCAAGGCTAAAAATATCACTTGCCTCAGAGCATGGTTTCCCTTTCCGTATCTCCGGAGCAAACCAGTCACGTTTACATGGTTTGAAGCTAACTTTATCGTAACTAATAACTGTCCCATATTTGCTACCAAAACCTAAGTCTATCAGGGTTATATTTCCGTTTAATATACAAATATTACTAGCCCTGATATCATTATGAGCAAAATCCTTCTCCACAATTCTCTGTACGACACAATGCACCTTAAACATCACCTGAAGCTTGCTCAGCAGTGTGTCCGTGTTGTTACTGAGAAACCTCCCAAGAGTTTCGCCTGCATAATAAGATACCATCTAATTCCTCTTTAGGCAAACACCCAAGAGTTCCTGCACTCCTTTTATTCCAGCAAGATAATCCAGCACGTTACACTCTCTTATCAAGAAACGTTTAGCTTAATTTCTGACTGCAAATATAGTCTTTTTAACACGTTTATGAAACGTCTTTACAACTACATCGGGTTTATCATTTTTGATGACTTAGCAACAATAACCAAATGATCCCGATGCTAATGGTACCAATTTGGCATTTTTGCACAGTAAGTTCATTTAATGAACGCTATAGATTTTTACGTTTTTACTAAGCGGCTCCTTAGCGGGGGTCTTCAATTTCATTCTGAACTGGCGATATTTTATTTACAGAAAAATAACCAATCAGAGGAACTAATTAATCTACTGCAGTGACTCTTTGCCATCTTGACGAAGTTATCTTATTTTAGTAATAAAGTGAACCTGGAAGTAAGAAAAACAGGACAAGACCATAACGGAGAATTTTTTTGTAGTTTATTAAGTGTATTTAGGTACAGGTACACAAGAAGTTGTACAAATTTAGGTGATTGCAATTATCATGCATAGTAACATGTATACATTACGTACGATAACCCAAAAGAGTCAGGCTTATTTCCATTGAGATGCTTTATATATATATATATATATATATATATATATATATATATATATATATATATATATATATATATATCGTGCCGAATAGATAAAACTTGAAGCCGGCCAGAAGCAGAATTCACTAATTAGTATATGGGAAACAATTCACTGAATAAAATTTGTGGTAAATTAAAATTTACACAACATAACGTGAGTGATAAACATTGTTTTAATAAACTCCACTAATGGCAAGGGTTTGACGCTGATCAGAAAAAGAATTTTCAGTAATTTATCCTATTTAAAAAAATCCAAGTTTTTTTTTTTTACCGTCTTCAATAAAATATTAAATTCGCACCAATTCCAACTAAACTCATGAGTTGTCATCCTTATTATAGAATATATTGTTAATATTCTGAAACCAATTTGTTAGTTATTTAATAAAAAATCACTATTTATTCAATTTAATTGGCAAATTGGAACATTTACAGTTTAATGGAACAGTGAACCTTGTATTCATGAACCTACTCCAGGGGAGAAAAGTTGAAGTCTATCAGACGAGTCGTTTTCCAGGTGTAAAAACCATTGTTATGTCCTATCTTGTGGTAGAATATGTAACGTGGATTACTAAAAGGGCGCAGATTAGCGTGGAATTACCGTGGAATTACCGTGTAACTGTGATGGATCTTAACTGAAGGTCCCACCGTGCAGGCAGAGTGAAGCAGATACCAAGCCGCGAGGATAGACCTAGGTCCTGCCATCTACCAGTCACTCGCGAGGATAGACCTAGGTCCTGCCATCTACCAGTCACTCGCGAGGATAGAACTAGGGCCTGCCATCTACCAGTCACTCGCGAGGATAGACCTAGGGACTACCATCTACCAGTCACTCGTGAGGGTAGACCTAGGTCCTGCCATCTACCAGTCACTCGCGAGGATAGACCTAGGGTCTGCCATTTACCAGTCACTCGCGAGGATAGAACTAGGGCCTGCCATCTACCAGTCACTTACGAGGATAGACCTAGGGCCTGCCATCTACCAGTCACTCGCGAGGATAGACCTAGGGCCTGCCATCTACCAGTCACTCACGAGGATAGAACTAGGGCCTGCCATCTACCAGTCACTTACGAGGATAGACCTAGGGCCTGCCATCTACCAGTCACTTACGAGGATAGACCTAGGGCCTGCCATCTACCAGTCACTTACGAGGATATACCTAGGGCCTGCCATCTACCAGTCACTTACGAGGATAGACCTAGGGCCTGCCATCTACTAGTCACTTACGAGGATAGACCTAGGGCCTGCCATCTACCAGTCACTTACGAGGATATACCTAGGGCCTGCCATCTACCAGTCACTTACGAGGATAGACCTAGGGCCTGCCATCTACTAGTCACTTACGAGGATAGACCTAGGGCCTGCCATCTACCAGTCACTCGCGAGGATAGACCTAGGGCCTGCCATCTACCGGTCACTTGCAAAACTAGGTCTAGACCAGTAACTCCCTCTAGTGGCAACTGTGACACAGGTGGGTAGGCCTTCTGTCTACACAGGTATGGTGGGGATTTCGACAATAATTCATCCAATCAGCTTGAAGTTTTCAACACTTGTATACACAAACGAGAGCTTAATTCGTGCAATAATTGTGATGTTCACGAGCCCTTATAACCGAAGTTACTGAACCCACTCTCAGCATTCTGGAATGTCTCAAATAACTTCGAAAATCCTCAGTAGCGAAGGTTGTTTCAAAATGTGCCAAAGAATACGATCATGGCGGAGAGTTAAATTCAAATGTGTATAGGTGTAGGTCTGAACATTTTTGTGTAAATTAGTGAAATATTTATTCCTGATAAATCACACTAAATAATCTTGCATTCACCTCTTTTATTTGGTTTTAATGTTTAATAACTGATGTTTCTTTTGCCTCCTGGCAAATTTATTGATGACATAAAATAAAAAAAGAAAAATAGAAAATAGAACAGAAAAACCGAAGAAAATCAGGCAAACATTTAAAAATACTCTTTTGGAATACATTAATAATAATAATAATTATAAGAAAGATGAGGAGATGGAGTAGGAGGAGGAGGACGAGGACGAGGAAAAGGACGAGGAGGAGGACGACGACGAGGAGGACGACGACGAGGAGGACGAGGACGACGACGACGAGGAGGACGAGGAGGAGGAGGAAAAGGACGAGGAGGATGATGAAGACGACGACGAGGATGATGATGAGGACGATGAAAAGGACGATGATGATGAGGACGACGAGGACGACGACGACAAAGAGGAGAAGGTGCAAAGATCTTTCAATGGGATTTTCTGCTAAAATGTCACTTGCTTTAAATTCCACCATTTTACCATGGTTGGAAGTATTGTAAACCTTGGCTATTGGGTTTTACAGTGGAGATAAATTATCTCGTGTCATTGGCTGTTATGTCAACCTCCTCCATTAACCTCATGATTTCTTTTGCTCATACTGACGCTCTCTAGCCCCTAGTGATCTGGTCTGACTACATTTCCTTAGGGAAACTTTTCACTTCAATGAATCTTTTGCTATGTTCTTTATACACTTCCCTCTCATTCTCCATTACTTTCAGTCCCTCCTTTACCCTTTTCACCTGATCCTTCATAATGGTTCATTTCTCGTTAAGGCGGTCACTCTGGATCCAGGGGTGAGGAGGAGGATGGAGATGCGCTTTGGTACCTCTTTCGTCTCAGTGGTCTCTCTGAAACCAACGAAGAGGAAGAGGAAGACGAGGTTTCCTCCCTGTTTCGTTCTGAGGGTCCTGCCTCACGATACAGCGGAGAGGAAGATGAAGACGAGGTTTCCTCCCTCTTTCGTTTTGTGGATCTCGCCTCATGATCCAGCGGCGAGGATGAAGATGCTGTACTTTCATCCCTCTTACTCTTCGGTGATGTTATTTTCGAGTCCCGAGGTGAAGACTGCAAAGACGAGCTTTTATACTTCGTCTGTATATGTGGTGTCCTGTCAGGATCCGTCGATGAGGAAGATAAAGATGAACTTTCATGCTTCTTCCTCTTCAGCAGTTTCTTCCCTGTCTTTATTTTCCATGACTAACGGGATGTCGGAAACTGTGACACTAAGAGACAAGATTGCATTTACATTTGCTGACTTACTTAATTTTCAAGAGAAGAAATGATGGCCTAGTTTGTTGGCCTCTTCATCGGATCTTCTAGAGATTTTTAAATAATGTTTTCTATTTCGACGGGGAGACATGAATCGCTTAAATATTTATTCCACATTGTTCCAAGGCTAAAAATATCACTTGCCTCAGAGCATGGTTTTTCGGTGACCAAATTTTGGAAATATTCCAAATACTTTGGGAGTTATGTGGGAGTAAAGGGCAGATTTTTTTGCAATATTCCAGGAACTAACAAACTTTATTTTTTTGTGAAATAAAGATAAGTTTATTTAGAGAAAAGGAGTCACCGAAAATAAGTATAAGCATTGTTCTATCGGCACCAAGTGTCCAAACAACCTTACGTAGTCCCATATAAGAGAAAATTTGGCCACAAGGGCATTTTCAGTAAATTAGTCATTTCTCAGTTGTTGTTTGAGGTATATTTTTGATAAATATTTTCAAGAAAGAGTGAAACCACTTTGTCTTGTGTACCAAAACTGGAGAAAATCGGACGGTAAACAACAGAGTTACAGATTTTGCCCTACGGCCCCTACACCCCTGCTTTTCATTGGGGGGATGTTGCATCGTCTGCCAAGTCTTTTGCTTTCGTAGTGAGTGATTTTCGTGTGCAAGTTCGGTACTAGTCCCTCTAGGATTTTCCAGGTGTATATAATCATGTATCTCTCCCGCCCGCATTCCAGGGAATACAGGTTCAGGAACCTCAAGTGCTCCCAGTAATTGAGGTGTTTTATCTCCGTTATGCGCGCCGTGAAGGTTCTCTGTACATTTTCTAGGTCAGCAATTTCACCTGCCTTGAAAGGTGCTGTTAGTGTGTAGCAATATTCCAGACTAGATAGAACAAGTGACCTGAAGAGTGTCATCATGGGCTTGGCATCCCTAGTTTTGAAGGTTCTCATTATCCATCCTGTCATTTTTCTAGCAGATGCGATTGATACAATGTTATGGGCGAAACGTTGTCAATAAAGGTTCGGATTATACATTTGTCTAGTTTTCCAATGAGTCGGTGTTTTATACCATTTATCTCTATCTAATTTACACATGTTACTAAATTAATATAATTGTACTTACGTGTACTTGTCCCTAAATAAAATTACTAAACTAAAAAAAAAACTTTCTCCATTATGGTTATTTCCGGCTTTTTCTAACTTCCAAGTTCACTTAATTACTATATTAAGTTACTTCGGTAGGACGTCAGTGATCCTTGCAATACATTACGTTCTCTGGCCTGATTATTTTTTTTCTATTAGTGAATAAAATATCGCCCGTTCAAAATGATGTTGAAGATGCCCCCAAAACAGCCGCTCAGTAAAAGAGTTAAAATCTTGAGCTGTAAGTTTATGGATTTTTTGTACAACGATGCCCAAGTGGTAAAATTATAGTCAGGAGCATTTGGAGATTGTTGTTTACTTATCAACAATAATATGCCTGATGTGGTTGTAAAGACGTTTAATACAAATATTTGTAAAAATATCATCGAATATATCTTTGGGTTCGAAGCTGACATTAAACGACTTTTGATAGGAGAGTGTAACGTGCTGGCTGCTCTTGCTAGAGTGAAAGGAGTGCAGGATTTGTTCGGTGTTTGCTTAGAGAGGAATCAGATGGTGTCTTATTATGCAGGGAAAACCCTTGACAGCTTTTTCTTTAAGAAGCACACATTACTGAGCAAGCTTTAGGTGATGTTATAGGTGCACACTGTCATGCAGAAGATTGTGGAGAAGGGTTTTGCGCATAATGACATCAAGGGGAATAATATTTGTATATTAAACAGGAACGTAACGCTGATTGATTTTGGATTTGGTAGCAAATTTGGGACAATTGTAAGTACTGATGAAAGGAGTTTTCAAGGAGGAAAACGTGACTGGTTTTCTCCCGAGATACGAGAAGGAAAACCATGCTCTGAGGCAAGTGATATTTTTAGCCTTGGAATAATGTGGAAAAACTATTTAAGCAAAACACGTCTCCCCACCGTAATTCAAAACATTATTTAAAAATCGTTAGACGACGACCCGGTAAATAGGCCTACAAACTAGGCTATTATTACTTCCCTTGAAAATTAAATAAATAGGTTGATGTAAATGTAAGGTGATAAAGACGCCTTGCCATAACCATCTTACTAACTGTTGCGATTGCCGACTTCTGGCGCAACATCGTCGCTGGATCCAAGAAAGAAACTGCTTATACAGCAGACACATGAAAGCTCGCCTTAGTCTTCACCTCTGGATCCAAAGATAACATCCCCGATACGAAAGAGGGATGAAAGTGCAGCTTCATCCTCGTTCTCGCCACTCGCTCCTGAGACGAAACCCACAAAACTAGAGAGAGAGGAATCCTCATCTTCCTCGTCCTCACCACTAGATCCAGAGACGAGACCCACAAAACGAAAGAGAGAGGAATCCTCGTCTTCTTCATCCTCACCGCTAGATCCTGAGACGAGACCCACAAAACGAAAGAGGGAAGAAACCTCGTCTTCATCCTTATCCTCTCCGCTGGATCCTGAGACGAGATCCACAAAACGATTGAGAGAGAAATCCTCGTCTTCCTCATCCTCACCTCTAGATCCTGAGACGAAATCCACAAAACTACTGATAGAGAAATCCTCGTCTTCCTCATCCTCACCGCTGGATCCAGAGACGAGACCCACAAAACGACAGAGAGAGGAATCCTCGTCTTCTTCATCCTCACCGTTAGATCCTGAGACGAGACCCACAAAACGAAAGAGGGAAGAAACCTCGTCTTCATCCTTATCATCTCTGCTGGATCCTGAGACGAGATCTACAAAACGATTGAGAGAGAAATCCTCGTCTTCCTCATCCTCATCGCTAGATTCTGAGACGAGATCCACAAAACGACTGATAGAGAAATCCTCGTCTTCCTCATCCTCACCGCTAGATCCTCAGATGAAACCTACAAAAAGACAGAGAGAGGAATCCTCGTCTTCATCGTCTTCCTCCCCACTGGATTCAGAGCGACCACAGAAACGAGAAAAGGGTGAAAGTATATCTCCATCTTCCTCCTCGCCGTTGGATCCAGAGTCAGTCAGTTCGAAAAATGGACGATTATGAAGAACCAAGAGATAAGGCTAGTTGAAGGAGGGAAGATGACAGAGACTTAGAATATACGAGGATTATAAAAGATCCTTACAGATCTCCACGAAAGAAAGTAAAGCAGTTGCTGAGGAAAAGTCAAAAAGTGATGTTAAGTCACAGTCAGTGTCGTCTGCAAGAAGGAAAGATAGGTAAGAGCAGTAGGGTGGCGGCGTCAGTGGAGGTAAATCCTGCGAGCTCGCTGGTAAACCGGACAATCCACAAGAAAGTTAAGAACCGAAATAGGGCCCTGACAAACCTCACAGAGAAGAATAGGGTGTCATTCCATGAGATACCTATGGGTAAGGCGAGTATAGCCGATGGAGAGCCCAGTCTCCCGAGTACAGCAATGGTGGTAAGATGGCCACAAACCTAATCTGTTGCCAACGGCTGCAAAGACATGTAGAGATAAAATAATCCCTGAACAGAATACCTTCATAAGAAACTGCTGACCGCGCAGCAGCATCCGCTGCTGCGCGGAGATAAAACACCTCAATTACTGGGAGTGCTTGAGGTTCCTGAACCTGTATTCCCTGGAACGCAGGCCGGAGAGATACATGATTATATACACCTGGAAAATCCTAGAGGGACTAGTACCGAACTTGCACACGAAAATCACTCACTACGAAAGCAAAAGACTTGGCAGACGATGCAACATCCCCCCAATGAAAAGCAGGGGTGTCACTAGCACGTTAAGAGACCATACAATAAGTGTCAGGGGCCCGAGACTGTTCAACTGCCTCCCAGCATACATAAGGGGGATTACCAACAGACCCCTGGCAGTCTTCAAGCTGGCACTGGACAAGCACCTAAAGTCGATTCCTGACCAGCCGGGCTGTGGCTCGTACGTTGGTTTGCGTGCAGCCAGCAGTAACAGCCTGGTTGATCAGGCTCTGATTCACCAGGAGGCCTGGTCACAGACCGGGCCGCGGGGGCTTTGACCCCTGGAACTCTCTCCAGGCAAACTCCAGGTATAGGCCTATATAGGGAAAATCATTGATTTTGATGATGTGATAGATGATTTCGCAGGATTGAAGGCAAATAAATGTAAGATCAGATTCACTGAGATGTTACCTGGACTCAAGGTGAAATCGGAACTAGTGTTTCTCTGATACTGCAACGCTCTTTCTTTTTTTTTTTTTTTTTTGGGGGGGGGCATTGTTGAAGACGAATAAATGTAGGATCTGTTGCTGTACTCAAAGTGATATTTGAGTTTATGGTTCCTCAATATTACTACGATTATTTATTTTATCATTAATTATGTTGAGAAATATTCTCCTGTTCGGTTTCTGGCCCTTAAACGTTCTCATTACTAAACATTAGTCACTGGTCATGCAGTGACGTAACTGGAGTTTACCCCCATCCCCCTGTCCTTGAATTTCATGGGGGTGACACCAAAGATGCTGCCCCGGGTGACACCAACCCTAGCGACGCCTCTGGAGAGAAGACCGGAGTGAAGACGTAAAGGGAACGGACAAAGTATGCTGGAGCGCCGAAGAGATAACGGGCTTCTACTAATGTGTGAGATCAACCTATACGTAGGTTATGCGAGCAGATAAAGTAACGAAGGCAATGAGCGTCACGACAATCGGCTAAGGAACATTCTCCTCAGCATAGAGGCTTTGAACAGGAGATCAACGAAAGGCACGAAGGCATAAACGTAGACCCTGATGATGAAGGGGATCTAACTTGCAGAAGCCGCAGAATATACTTGGTCGCCATAATCCAGTTTTGACAAGACTAGGGCGGAATGCGAATGGAGTAGAGTCCGGCGATCTGCTCCCCATGAACGATGCACAAGAATTTTAAGGAGGTTCAGCCGACCATGGTAAGCTGCCTTCAAAGAGGAAGTGTGAGGTTTCCATGTCAACTGGCGATCGAATAGAAGATCAAGAAACTTGACTATCACATTCCAGATTACGTGAACCCTGCAAATACAACAGAATATCTGGGACAAGATGGTGAAGGTAATGAAATGGGTTTTCGTACTATAAAATTCAAATCCACGAGAAGTGGCTCAGTGGGAAACACGGTCAATCGCAACCTGAAGGGAGGCCGCTACAAGGTGACAGTCAGCGCCTGCGTAAGCTATACCGAAGTCGTCCACATATAGTGAGACCAAATATGCAATGGGAGAATGGAAGGTAGATCATTTGTAGCCAAGAGAAAGAGGGTAGTGTTAAGGACACAACCTTGTGGGACTCCCTCTGCCTGGACCTTCAGAACCTTCAAAACTAGGGATGCCAAACCCATGATGACACTCTTCAGGTCGCTTGTTCTATCTAGGCTGGAATATTGCTGCACACTAACAGCATCTTTCAAGGCAGGTGAAATTGCTGACCTAGAAAATGTACAGAAAACCTTCACGGCATGCATAACGGAGATAAAACACCTCAATTACTGGGAGCGTTTGAAGTTCCTGAACCTGTACTTCCTGGAATGCAGGCGGGAGAGATGCATGATTATATACACCTGGAAAATCCTAGAGGGACTAGTACAGAACTTGCACACGAAAATCACTCGCAAAGAAAGCAGAAGACTCAGCAGACGATGCAACATCCCACCAAAGAAAAGCAGGAGTGTCACTTCCACGTTAAGAGACAATACAATAAGTGTCAGGGGCCCGAGACTGTTCAACTGCCTCCCAGCATACATAAGGGGGATTACCAATAGACCCCTGGCTGTCTTCAAGCAGGCACTGGACAAGCACCTGAAGTCGGTACCTGACCAGCCGGTCTGTGGCTCGTACGTTGGACTGCGTGCAGCCAGCAGTAACAGCCTGGTTGATCAGGTTCTGATCCACCAGGAGGCCTGGTCACAGACCGGGCCGCAGGGGCGTTGACCCACGGAACTCTCCCTAGGTAAACTCCAGGAACAGTCTGAGGAAAGCGAGGCGCCAACACGAGCACGAAAATGTTTTTCAGATAAGAAAGCAACAAGGAACGTCGGTAGATTATACCAGAGGCCTAAGCAGTAGGCTTGGGCTAAGATGTTATACTTCCAAGTGGTGTCATATGCCTTCTCAAGATCAAAAAAAAGACTGCTAGGATGGAGTATTTATAAGGATTCATAATAGTGTCCGAAATATGACAGCTGGTTTGCGAGGTTTAAATTCAGTCCGTTATTATTATACTTTATGTTAAGTTATAAACTCGAGTGAATGGTTCAGCCCAACGAATGATTACAGGTCGATCCTCCGACCATAAATCCCAAAATTTCAACGAGTCCTCTAGACAGTTTTGGAGAATTCTTTAATACCGAAAACAGGCTAGGATGGAGTATTTATAAGGATTAAAAAATCAGTTTTACACACACACACACACTTGATAAATTTATACCTACACATCTGAATTTCACTCTCCGCTGTCATCGTATTTCTTGTAAACTTCTAAACGTTTGAAGCTCTGCCCCTGAGGATTTTGGAAGTTATCCATCAGTCATTGAACACGTGAACATGCCAGTTGTTCCAAAAATTTGGTCCTCTCTATCGTACATTAGTGTTTAAAATTTGAGGCTGACTGGGTGAAACGTTATGAGTTATTAAAAAATAAAATTGGAAAGTTGGAGAAAGAAATAAAAGAAAAGCGAAGAAAATAAGGCAACCTCTTAAAGATAAAAATTTGGGATTAATAATAATAATAATAATAATAATAATAATAATAATAATAATAATAAAACGAGAAGAAAAAGAGGAGTGGGCGAGCGAGGATGTTAATTTTCATTAAATTCCACCATTTTGAATTATCTGAAAGCTGGAACCTTCGCTACTGGGCTCTACAGTGGAGATAAGTTTCCCAGTCTCACTGCCTTTTATATCAACCTTTTTCTTAACTTCATGATTTCTTTTGCTCATGCTGATGCTCTCTAGCACCTAGTGATCTGGTCTGACTACCTTTCCTTCGGGAAACTTTTCACTTTCTTCGAATCTTTGCGATGTTCTTCACATACTTTCCTCTCATTCTCCATTACTTTCAGTCCCTCCTTTGCCCTTTTCACTTAGTTCTTCATAATGATTCATTTCTCCTTAAGGCAGGAGGAGGATGGAGATGCACTTTTATACCTCTTTCGTTTTCGTGGTCTCTCTCAAACCAGCGGTGAGGAAAAGGAAGACTAGGTTTCTTCCCTCTTTCGTTTTGAGGGTCCTGCCTCATTATCCAGCAGTGAGGAAGATGAAGACGAGGTTTCTTCCCTCTTTCGTTTTGTGGATCTCGCCTCATGATCCAGCAGAGAGAAAGATGAGGACGAGGTTTCCTCCCTCTTTCGTTCTGTGGGTGTCGCCTCAGGATCCAGTTTCTATGATGAAGACGAAGGTGGACATTTATCCCTCACATTGTTTAGAATGATTTATTCTATTAACCTCAACATTAGCAACTGTTTTGTATGAAAGTGTGATACTTTACTAATTGTATCGATAAATTGAAGTATGTATGAATCCTGCAGTGAGGAGGAGGATGAAGAGGTACTTTCATTCCTCATTCTTTTTGATGTCCTTTCTGGTTCCTGCAGCCAGGAAAGAAGCGAAAAAATACATTCAGCACACTTGCGTTTCTGTGATGTGTCCGATTCCAGCGACGAGGAAGATGAAGAGGACGTTTCCTTCCTCTTTCGTTTTGAGGGTCTCGCCTCATGATCCAGAGTAGAGGAAGATGAAGAGGACGTTTCCTTCCTCTTTCGTTTTGAGGGTCCTGCCTCATGATCCAGAGTAGAGGAAGATGAAGATGAGGAAGATGAAGAGGACGTTTCCTTCCTCTTTCGTTTTGAGGGTCTCGCCTCATGATCCAGAGTAGAGGAAGATGAAGACTAGGAAGATGAAGAGGACGTTTCCTTCCTCTTTCGTTTTGAGGGTCTCGCCTCATGATCCAGAGTAGAGGAAGATGAAGAGGACATTTCCTTCCTCTTTCGTTTTGAGGGTCCTGCCTCATGATCCAGAGTAGAGGAAGATGAAGACTAGGAAGATGAAGAGGACGTTTCCTTCCTCTTTCGTTTTGAGGGTCCTGCCTTATGATCCAGAGTAGAGGAAGATGACGACAAGGTTTCCTCTTTCTTTCGTTTTGTGGATCTCACCTTATGATCCAGTGGCGAGGATAAAGATGAAGCTGTACTTTCATCACTCTTTCGTATCTGTGAACTTAACTGTGGATTCAGAGGTGAGGAAGAAGGGATTTCATATGACTCTCGTTTCGTCTCGGAATTCTGTGATGGTGAAGACGAAATTTCATGCGTCTTCCACTCCAGCAGCTTCTTCCCTGGATCCAGCGAAGATGGTAAATGGGGAGTTGGTAATCGGTACAGTTAGCAAGATTACGCTAAGGCTTCTTTACTATCTTCCATTTACAACAGGCGATTTATTTAATTTTCAAGAATTGTAATAAAAGCCTAGTTTGTAGGCCTCTTTATCGGATCTTTTTCTAACGATTTTTATATTATGTTATGTATTTCAGTGGGGAGAGATTTGTGTCTGAAATACTGACTCCATAGTGTTCCAAGGCTAAAAATATCACTTGCCTCAGAGCATGGTTTCCCTTTTCGTATCTCTGGGGCATACCATTTACGTTTTGTTTCTTCACAATTATCTTCATAACTAATAACTTTCCCAAATCTACAACCAAACCCAAAATCTATAAAAGTGACATTGCCGTTTAATATACAAATGTTATTAGCTTTTATGTCATTATGGACAAAACCCTTCTCTACAATCCTCTGCATGATACTATGCACTTGCAACATCACCTGAAGCTTGGTCACTAATGTATGCATTTTGTGTTTGAGAAAGCTTCCAAGGATTTCGCCTGCATAACAAGATACCATCTGATTTCTCTCCAGGCAAACACCCAAGAGTTTTTGCACTCCTTTCACTCCAGCAAGATCAGCCAGCACATTACACTCTGCTATCAAGAAACGATTAGTTTCACGAAAGAAACCAAACTTATTCCCGAAGGCCGGTTAAAATATATTTTGGCTGAAAGTCTTAACAACCAAATCGGGCCTATTTTTTCTGATCACTAGGTCGCATTTTCCAAATGCTCCTGATGATAATTTTACTACTTTGGCATCATTAAGTAAATGATTTATATCATCACACGTAAAGATTTTTACGTTTTCATTGAGCGGTTGCTTAGGGGGGGTAAATATTCTCATGTTTAAGAACTGGCGATACTTTATTTACTATAGAAAAATAATCGACCAAAAGAACTAGTTAATCTATTGTAGTAACTCTTGCCATTTTGACTTACTTATCTTATTTTAGTAATAAAGTGAACCTGGAAGTAAGAAAAACAGGACAAGACCATAACGGATGATTTATCTTTAGTTTAATAAGTTGATTTAGGTACAGGTACACAATTTTAGGTGATGGCAATGTGTTAATTACCCAGGATAACCCAACAAAAGCCAAAGTGAATTATTTTCAGTAAGTAAGTTTATTCAGGTATACACAAATACAGTTACATATAATTATCATACATAGCAGCTTATGTGTAGAAAACCTGGGATAACCCAAAAAAGTCAAACAGAGTGACTTATTTCCATTGGGGTCCTTTTATTTCCATTGGGGTCCTTTGATAGCTTAACAAGTTAAGGTGATAGTTAAACAAGTTGCAATTATTTCTAAAGACGTTACAGTGGGATTAGGCTTTCAGCACTCCTTGCCACGAAGAGTCCGCACGGATTTAGCGCATTTCATGAATAATAGTGTCCGAAATATGACAGCTGGTTTGCGAGGTTTAAATTCAGTCAGTTATTATTATACTTTATGTTAAGTGATAAACTCGAGTGAATCGCCCACAGGATGGGTATGGGGTGCATAATAAACATATTAAACTAACTAAACTAAAATGGTTCAGCCCAACGAATGGTTACAGGTCGATCCTCCGACCATAAATCCCAAAATTTCAACGAGTCCTCTAGACAGTTTTGGAGAATTCTTTAATACCGAAAATAGGGATTATGATTGCCCTTCGACAGCCGTCACTAGAGCTGCCCTCACAGGTTAGGTAAGTCAGGTAACAAGTGTTTCCTAACGTGGATCTTGGTCATATTATGATCCACGGTTGGGGCTTTTGGTCATCTGATCGAGGCCTTTCGCTGGCTTACCGAAATTATAGTTATGATTATAATTAATTAATAACTACCTGTCCTACACACTGACTGCAGTCTGACAACCGCCATTTAGATTGCAATGAGAAAATATACATCTCTGAGAAGTATAAAGCAGGAGGTTAGGTAAAAGGACAAGTGCAACTAATGTGACATTTTATTGTGGCAACGTTTCGCTTTCCAGGAGCTTTATCAAGCTTGACAAAGCTCCTGGAGAGCGAAACGTTGCCACAATAAAATGTCATATTAGTTGCACTTGTGTCCTTTTACCTAACAGTAATTCTACCAACTTTAAGACAAACCAAGAGGTGTATATATTAAGAAATATATACACCTCGTAGTGTACATTCCATGTTATGAGACGCGACTGAGATGAGCAAAGTGCATTATAAAAAACTAACATTTATTCCTATTACTATACACGATACAACTTACACAGGCCAGCTGATATCAATGACATACCACTATATAGAAAGCAACCTGTTATGCAGAGCATTTCGGGCAAATTAGGTCAGTTTTGTCCCAGGATGCGACCCACACCAGTCCACTACCCAGGTACCTATTTCACTGATGGGTGAACAGGTACACCAGTTTTCTCATGGCAATATGTCCTAATGTTTTCCAGCCGTACAGGGACACCATGTCAATGAAATACTGTAGTTTTGATTTTGTTTGACTATTTAGATTATTATTATTGTAATCAAAGGGGAAGCGCTAAACCCGGAGGATTATACAGCGTCTGGGGAGGGGGGATGTGGAAGGCATTCAGGCTTAATTCGGGGAACTGGAGCACAGATCCAATTCCCTAAATCAAGAGCCCCTCACCAACATCAAGGAACCTTCCTTGAGGGGTTGACTATTTAGAGAAAAATATGCTAAATCATGATAATCATACAACCCTGTAATGAAGTGTATCAAGTGTAGTTTTAAGTGAAGTGTGTAGTAAATAGTATTCTAAAGTGAATGTCAAGTAAGATGTTAAGTGTAATCTAGTATACCTGTACATTTTTCTCATTGTCTAGTGTGTTGTTCAGTGTAAGTTTGTTTAGGCTCGGGTACACAAATGTGATTTTCATACATACCTGGAGTATTTTTATAATCAAGGGGGAGCGCTAAATCCGTAGGATTATACAGCGCCTGTGAGGAGGGATGTGGAAGGTATTGAGGCTTAATTTACGGAACTGGAGCACAGATCCAATTCCCTAGATCAAGAGCCCCTCACCAGCGCCAAGGAACCTTCCTTGAGGGGACAATTTGGAGTATACCTGGAGAGAGTGTTTCGGGGGTCAACGCCCCCGCGGCGTTTACTAGAAATAAGGTAAACTGAATTAATAAGGCAACTGACTTACTAGCAAACAAAACTCTCATCGCAGTAACTAGCATGAATGTTGATTTTAATGTAGATAGACTAGCAAGCAACTTAAAGATGAGTCTAAGTTATTTATTTCAGAATTTTGGCCTGGGTGAGGGGCGGCGCACGGGGTGCTGGTGGGATATTGAAACGGACTTAATAATTCTATCTGCCCCAGAATGCCGTGTATGTGTGTGTGTGTGTGTGTGTGTGTGTGTGTGTGTGTGTGTGTAGACAGAGAGAGAGGAGAGAGGGGGAGAGAGAAAGAAGAGAGAAAAGAGAGAGGAGAGAGGAGTGAGATTGAGAGGAGTGAGTGTGAGGAGTGAGTGAGAGAAACCTAACCATGTCAAACCCTGTGTAGAGAGAGAGAGAGAGAGAGAGAGAGAGAGAGAGAGAGAGAGAGAGAGAGAGAGAGAGAGAGAGAGAGAGAGAGAGAGAGAGAGAGAGAGAGGAGGGGGGGGGGAGAAAAAAAGGAGAGTAAAGAAAAACAAATGAGTGTACTAACCTATTTGGTTGCAGGGGTCGAGTCACAGCTCCTGGCCTCCCTTGTCTATGAATATACGTCTCTCACCCTTACCCATTAACCAATTTATTAGTGCCAAACATGACAGCTATGCTGAAGCCACAATAACAACCCAACAAATTATCTTCCAAGACCAGAAATAATTTTTAGGTCATTGTCAATCCAGCAATGACCTCTGCATACCACTCTCTTGCTAGCAATCCTTAAAGGCTATAAAATAACTATTTTGACACTCGGAATTCAATACGTCTCTATAATAATAACTAATCACGTAGTAATAAAGTATTAATGGGATTTTTATTATTATAATTTCCTAAAGGCAGGTGAGTGTCACGTCAGCAGCTGATCAGCACAGCTGACACCATAATATTATTATTGTTATATACCTGTTGAAGGTCTGACTTTATTAATGGTTCTTTTAACGCTTTAAGCATTACATCAGTTTGTTTCTAGAAGAAGCTTAGCTTAGGTTAAGCTTTTTTTTGAGTATTGGTAGTGGCAGCAGCTAACAGCTTCGTGGTTCTAGACATTTTAATGTTACAATTATTTTTAATTTTAATTTATCAAAATTCCACGATAGGAGAAACATTTAGTTATTATGTGGGATAATTACCACTGGTGTTTTTCACAATAATTTAAAATATATGTCATCTTAACCTTGATAATTTATCTAAGCTGATGTGTGATATGAAGGGTAATTATACATTATAGAACTATAATTCAGCAATTTTTAAGGCCTAGAATTAGTCTCCATGAAATATTTTACCAGAATATGAGCCTTTCTATGACTAACATATATTTTAAACTATTTTGTCATGCAAAATAATCTGTTTCAAAATTGCCTATAATTGATTTAAATGTACTATATTATGTAAGCAATGATTATTTATATCTTAATGAGGTAAAAAATATATATATGACTTAATTTGGATGCTGTTTAATAATTACATTCCAAAGGGAAAGTTCCTTTGTGCCAGTGAGGGGGGCTCTTGATCCTTGCAATTGGATCTGACCTTTCCTTGGATTGAACCTGATGCTATATGACCCCTACAGGTTTAGAGCATCCCTCCCCCCTACCAACGAAAGCAACGTAATGATTTATGAAGTGTACAGGTTATCTAGGTTAAGTCATCATAACATTTGCAGGCTAAATCGTGCACAAATTTATAAATTTTATGATGGTTTTTAAGCACACATGGATTTCTGGAGTATACATGTAGTACAGTACACTACATACATTGTATATCTATATGATGGACTTCAGGAATATAGAATAAAATTTCTGGGTCATTCAATTTGGAAACCACAGAGAAAGTTGTTGGTTTCAGAACTGTCCATTAATTTTACAATATCTCCTATCACCAGAGGTGTCGTAAGGGGGGGGCGGGCCGCCCCAGGTGACACCATTAAAGGGGTGACACCATAGAGCCTCTAAAGAAGGTAGCACTAATGACCAAAACCATGCTGCAGCAACCTAATTGTTATTATTATTATAATCAAGGGGGAAGCACTAAACCCGTAGGATTATACAGCGCCTATGGGGGGATGGAAGGCATTCTGGCTTAATTCAGGGAACTGGAGCACAGATCCAACTGGACAACAGATCCAATTCCCTAGATCAAGAGCCCCTCACCAGCGTCAAGGAGCCTTCCTTGAGGGGTGCAGCAACCTAAGAGAAAAATTCTTCATTTCTATGTAGCCTATTATAGGATTACATAGTACAAATAGGTCTATATAGGGAAAATCATTGATTTTGATGATGTAATAGATGATTTTGCAGGATTGAAGGCAAGGAAATGAAATATCAGATTCTTTGAGATGTTACCTGTACTCAAGGTTAAATCAGAACTAGTGTTTTTCTTTATTTTTCAATTTTTTTTTTCATTGTTGAAGATGAATAAATGTAGGATCTGTTGCCTGTACTCAAAGTGGTATTTGAGTTTATATTTCCTCAATATTGCTACGATTATTTATTTTATCATTAAGAGAGTTCGGTTTATGGCCTTTAAACATTCTCAGTGCTAAACATTAGTCACTGGTCATGCAGCAGTGATGTAACTGGAGTTTACTACCCCTATCCCCCTGCCCTTGGATTTCATGGGGGTGACACCAAAGATACCACTCTGGGTGACACCAATGATTCTGCCTCGGGTGACACCAACTCTAGCGACGCCTCTGCCTATCACCCCACAATTGTCATTACTGACCACCTGCTCCTCCACCCCCTATTGTTTTGTGTACATTTCGTAGATTTATCCTATGGTAACCCAACAGTCATACAGTGTTGGTTATTTCCAATGCATCCCTTAGTATACTTCTAAGATTTAGATACGTATAGAAAGACCTCAGTTGATCGGATGTTAGGAATCAAAACAAAATCCACCGGGTTGGTTCAGAATCAACGGACAAAATGTGGTGGTTCAATCAATTGACTATTATGATTACATCAAAATAATAATCCCTATGTACCACAATCACCATTACTGGTCACTTGCTAACCCCCTATTACATAGTTAAACTGACAATTTGCTGTATATATACACTGTCTTATATTCTACTTAGGATGTACATGTATCAATTCTGTATAATAACCATATTCATTATTTTAATATAATTCAATTCTAAATACGTATAAATTATCTAAATATCCTTTAATACTTTCACAGTGGCTTGTCTAAAGTGTACAACAAATTACCAGAATGACTACAATACTACACAGTTATTGGCTTATTTTTATTGGAGTTCTTTAAAATTACTCCTAACTTTATGGTAGTGCCTTTAGCCCACAACTGAAGGGCCAAAGTCCAATCCTGGGTCAGGTGGAACCATTGGGTATGCTGTTCTTGTTCACCTAGCAATAGTTACCTAGGTGTTAACTAACTTTTGCTGGTAGCATCCTTGATTGGGAAGGGATGGGGATGAAATGTATATATTAAATAAGGCTGAGCTTCGAAATTAGCCGAGATATAACATTTATTCTGTAAATTCAAGTGTAAAGAAAAAATATAGATACAGTTAGCCGAGCTGATTTTGATGGCCAGTTATCAGTTAAATCATTCCATTTATCAACCAATTTGATTTTTTTGAGAAATTGTAATAAACATCTTATGATAAGCCATCACACAGTGATACTTTTATACACATATACATTAATGCAATATTTTAATTTTTCAAGTCTAGATAAAATCAAATTTTATTTAGTGTTATATGTAGTAATTACCAGTAGTTTTAAAATGCCAGTATCATGAGGGAGGAACACTGTAAGCACTATGAGTGTTTAATATATGGATAGTTATATGACTATATTTTATATTTTAAGTAAATCTAGGGTCAAATGAGGTACAGTAGAACTCCCCTATCCACTAATTTGGTATCTGCAGTTTCAGTTATCCGCAGTTTATTGTGGCCCTAAAATACCTTTTAATTTTGCACGATAATGGCCCTAAAGTGCAAGAGTAGAGAAGCTGGCAGTTCTTCAGAGCCTAAGAGAAGCCGTGAAGTGCTTCCCATTGAAAAAGTGATAATTCTCCACTTATTGTACATAATTTATCAATTAAACTTTATAATAGGTTTGCTACTATCCACAGTTTGGGTTTTCCTGGCAGGTCCTTGGAACTTAACCCCCGCAGATACGGGAGGTCCTATTGTATATAGTTTTCTCCCTAGGTTTATCATTATCGAGTACAGAGCCACACCAGGATATCTGAATTCCCAAGTGACATTCTGATATTCCACTGGATATCTCCGATTCATCTTGTATGTTAAAATCTGTGCTGCACTGGCTTTACTCATTTACTGGTAGTATAGTTTTGCTAATGAAATTTTCTCTTGCCTTGCAGCTTTGAAAGTAATGATGCAGGAAGATAGTAATGGTGACTTTGAAATTGTTGACAAGAAGATGACAAGCCTCATTGTTTCAGGCAAGTTATTAAAGAATTAAGCCTTCGGGTGAATGTGAAGCTGACCATATGCAGTACCATACTGTAGAGACTGCAATGAGGTGTTCATAAATTAGCTTCATGTATGAGCTCTGGCCTTGAAATTATAAACCGAGTGAGATTGGAATGTTTGCTTTTCCTAGTTGGTTGGGGTTTTGTTTACCATTGTAAAGACACACTGAATGCAGAGCAGATTTTGATCTACAGACAACTTTTTGCTCAAGAAGTTTTTAAATTGGTGAAGCTCCATTTATTAAAGCCAAACATCTGTGAATAAAAAAAAAAAAAAAAAAAAAAAAAAATTGGCCTGGAGCCATGGATAAATGTAGTCTTTTGCTGCCTAGGTTGAGTTCTTACATTTAAAAATAAAAATAAAAATGCAGTAGGTATACATTTGAAATGATTATGTATTGAGTTTGATCATATAATACAGATATAATTTGATACAATATAAAGCTCTTGGAAAAGCCACTAATTGTGCAAATGCATTTAGGGTCAGATCTGTAGCATTTTACATGAATTTTTGTTTACCTGGAACCATAGCCAAATTGAGACAGTATCTGCTGCCATGTCAGGATTATTAGTGTGGAAGTAGAGGTGTGACAAAGTTTGGTATCAGTACCAGCTAATTTGGTGGCATCAGTATAGGCTTAAAATTGATTATTGGTATCAGTTTTGGATTATTTTGATGGTGTTGGTCTAGGCGGGTATTGGCCAGTTTTGATGTTATCAGTATTGGTGTAAAATTTTCTGATGGTATCAATAAAAATTTTGGTATTGCCCCATCACTGTTAGATCCTATAACATTTCACAAAAATTTTTTACACGGAGCAGTAGCCAGATCAAGAGTCTCTGCTTCCTTGTCAGAGTAATACAGTGGACCCCCGGTTAACGATTTTAATCCGTGCAAGAGGGGTAATTGTTATGCGAAATAATCGTTATGTGAATGAATTTTCCCCATAAGAAATAATGGAAATAAAATTAATCCGTGCAAGACACCCAAAAGTATGAAAAAAAATTTTTTTTACCACATGAAATATTAATTTTAATACACACAAACTGAAAAAGGCATGCACACTTACATGACACTTACTTTTATTGAAGATCTGGTGATGATTGATGGGATGGGAGGAGGGGAGAGCATTATCTTCTTACTGTTTAGAAGGGGAATCCCCTTCCATTAGGACTTGAGGTAGCAAGTCCTTTTCTGGGGTTACTTCCCTTCTTCTTTTAATGCCACTAGGGCCAGCTTCAGAGTCACTGGACTTCTTTCGCACAAGATATCTGTCCATAGTGGCCTGTACCTCTCGTTCCTTTATCACTTCCCTAAAGTGTTTCACAACATTGTCAGTGTACAGGTTGCCAACACGGCTTGCAATAGCTGTGTGAGGGTGATTTTCATCCATGAAGGTTTGCACTTCAAGCCACTTTGCACAGATTTCCTTTATCTTTGTAGTAGGCAACTTCTTCAATTTCTCTCTCCCCTCCTCTGAACCAGTTTCCCCAGGTCTGGCCTCTTGCTCTTGAAGTTGATCTATCAGCTCATCAGTGGTTAGTTCTTCATTGTCCTCCTCCACCAACTCTTCCACATCCTCCCCACTAACCTCCAACCCCAAGGACTTTCCCAATGCCACAATGGATTCCTCAACTGGCATAATCCTCTCAGGGTTAGCCTCAAACCCTTCAAAATCCCTTTTGTCTACACATTCTGGCCACAGTTTCTTCCAAGCAGAGTTCAAGGTCCTCTTAGTCACTTCCTCCCAAGCCTTACCTATAAGGTTTACACAATTGAGGATATTAAAGTGATCTCTCCAAAACTCTCTTAGAGTCAGTTGAGTTTCTGAGGTCATTACAAAGCACCTTTCAAACAGAGCTTTTGTGTACAGTTTCTTGAAGTTGGAAATAACCTGCTGGTCCATGGGCTGCAGGAGAGGAGTGGTATTAGGAGGCAAAAACTTGACCTTAATGAAGCTCATGTCCCCATAAAGTCGCTCTGCCACGTCTGTAGGATGACCAGGGGCATTGTCTAACACCAGGAGGCACTTAAGTTCTAATTTCTTTTCAGTTAGGTAATCTTTCACATTGGGGGCAAATGCATGGTGTAACCAGTTATAGAAAAATTCCCTAGTGACCCATGCCTTACTGTTTGCCCTCCACAGCACACACAAATTATCCTTGAGGACATTCTTTTGCCTGAACGCTCTGGGAGTTTCAGAGTGATACACTAATAAAGGCTTCACTTTGCAATCACCAGTAGCATTGGCACACATGAGAAGAGTAAGCCTGTCTTTCATAGGCTTATGTCCTGGGAGTGCCTTTTCCTCCTGAGTAATGTAGGTCCTGCTTGGCATTTTCTTCCAGAACAGGCCTGTTTCATCACAATTAAACACTTGTTCAGGTTTCAGTCCTTCAGTTTCTATGTACTCCTTGAATTCATGCACATATTTTTCAGCCGCTTTGTGGTCCGAACTGGCAGCCTCACCATGCCTTATCACACTATGGATGCCACTACGCTTCTTAAATCTCTCAAACCAACCTTTGCTGGCCTTAAATTCACTCACATCATCACTAGTTGCAGGCATTTTTTTTAATTAAATCCTCATGCAACTTCCTAGCCTTTTCACATATGATCGCTTGAGAGACGCTATCTCCTGCTAGCTGTTTTTCATTTATCCACACCAATAAGAGTCTCTCAACATCTTCCATCACTTGCGATCTTTGTTTCGAAAACACAGTTAAACCTTTGGCAAGAACAGCTTCCTTGATTGTCTTTTTGGTGCCCACAATAGTAGCGATGGTTGATTGGGGTTTCTTGTACAACTTGACTAGGTCGGCGATACGCACTCCACTTTCATACTTATCAATGATCTCTTTCTTCATTTCAATGGGAATTCTTACCCTTATTGGTGTACGGTTGGCACTAGAAGCTTTCTTGGGGCCCATGGTCACTTATTTTCCAGAAACAGCACCGAAAACACTGTAATAATACGAAATATTCCGAGTGTATGCTTGGATGTTACCGCGGAGGCTGGCTGGTAAACAATGGCATGGGCGGCACATGTGAGGCTGGCTGAGGGCGCACATTGGACGCGTCTCGGCCGAAAATCGGTGAGCGGGTTTTTAATCGGTATGCGCGGCAAAAATTTTGCGATTAAAGTAAGCGGTATGCGAAATAATCGCTATGTGATGCCATCGTTATGCGGGGGTCCACTGTACATTCAAATCCAAAGCCTTTCTCACTGGCATACATTTTAAACCTTCCATGTACATAACTGGAAGCATGTGGAAAACAATATACGTACAGTGGTTCCTCGACTTACGAGTGCCCTAACTTACGAGCTTTCTGAGCTATGAGCCGTCGCTCGGTCAATTCTTTGCTTTGAGTTGAGAGCCAAAGTCAGAGTTACTCTGTACCCAGAGGAATGTCAGGTACTTCGTCTCATCCCACATGCTCTTCCAAGACATAATTGGAAGGATAATATTCCCACACCAATCCTAGATTGTACTGAGGCACCTCGTCCCTTGTTTGGTTCTCGTATAAATCCAGGGAAGAGGTAACATCCATTTCAACCCAAGAGTTTTTCCAGAAACATTAAGGAGGGTGGAGTACAAATAGTGGTGGTTGGAGTAGTGATGGTGGTGGGTGGAGTAGCTATGGTGGTGGATGGAGTAGCTATGGTGGTGGATGGAGTAGCTATGGTGGTGGATGGAGTAGCTATGGTGGTGGATGGAGTAGCTATGGTGGTGGATGGAGTAGCTATGGTGGTGGATGGAGTAGCGAGAGTGGTGGATGGAGTAGCGAGAGTGGTGGATGGAGCAGCGAGAGTGGTGGGTGTAGTAGATGGTGGTGGGTGGAGAAGATGGTGGTGGGTGGAGTATACAATATTTCTTATTTATAAATACATTTTTCTTATTTAAAAACCTGTAACAAAAAAATTGGGGTGGTTATTTTTGGGCTGGAACGGATTAATGGCATTTCATTTAATTTCAATGAGGAAATTTGATTTGATGTACGAGCAAATTGAGTTATGAACTCGGTCATGGAATGAATTTAACTCCTAAATCAAGGTACCACTGTACAGTGGACCCCCGCTTAACGATCACCTCCAAATGCGACCAATTATGTAAGTGTATTTATGTAAGTGCGTTTGTACGTGTATGTTTGGGGGTCTGAAATGGACTAATCTACTTCACAATATTCCTTATGGGAAAAAATTCGGTCAGTACTGGCACCTGAACATACTACTGGAATGAAAAAAGTTCGTTAACCGGGGGTCCACTGTATTCTTATTCTCAATCTGTAATCCTCACAACCATTAAATATATTGAATGTCCTCAAAACATGTTACGTATTATATTAGAAACCCCATTACCATTAATCATAAGCCAAACTGTAATCACTGAAACAATTAGCCTCAATAAAAGTATTCACTGCAATTCCTAAATTTAGTGCTAATACACTAGAATCCTCACTACCTGTAATCATAAGCCAATCTGTAATCCTTAATACAAACTTAATGAAAGTGTTTTTTGTTAAAATTACTTGAGACAGGCTTAAGTTTGTCTGAAATGCTCTTCATACTAAGAGCCTTCTGCATGCACACCTAAATGTCACCCATCTTTGTTTAAAGAATTTGTAATTTGTTATACACTCTGGTCTCTTCTGAGAGGTTAGAGCAGTGGTTCCCAACCTTTTCTTACTCCCGTACCCTCTACAATTTAAACTTTGTTCAAGGATAAAGGATGTGGAATCATACTAAATTTTATAAAAAGAAGATATTTAACTTTCTAATATAATATGTGAACAAAAATCAGACTTACAGAAAAGGAACATATCACAGAATGATATTTGAATACACCTTACAAAAATAATAACTCTTGCTTGAAATATATACAAAAAAGTAAAATCAAGAACTAGCTTTCAAACCTTTAGAAAGGAATTTTATGTTTTTAATATGTAAAAAATCAAACATATGGACAAGAAAGGATGTCTCCGATTAACATTTGAATATACCATACAAAAAATAGTTACTTTCTTTAAATATGTACAAGATAATAAAATCAAAAGGCTGACTTCCAAAAAGTTTGTGAATCCATTTTAATTCAATGACTCTTTTGTTCCTATTTCTTGCTTGAGAGTTTTTCAAAACAGGGAACTATGTTGCTGATAGCAACATGCATGTCTGCCTGTGCATTCAAACGATTTCTAGATTTTGTCTTAATTGACAAAAGAGTACTAAATCCTGATTCACATAAGTAAGTTGTCGCAAATGGAATGAGCACAGTTAGTGCAGTTTCACAATTCCAACTCTTCAAGCAGATCACAGTGACGTTCCTTCAGAAATGTTTTGATTTCTTCTCACATTTCGAAGAAGCGGGTTAAAACTCTCCCACGGGAGAGCCATCGAACTTGTGTGGAAAAGTAAAACTATGTTCACTTCCAAGATCTTCACAAAGTGACTTAAAAAGGCAGTGATTTTGAGCACGACCCCTAACCCAGTTGATGGTCTTTCCTGAAGTATCAAGGACTTTCTTCAATTTTGGAGGCAAGGTTTTTGATGCCAAAGCATGATGATGAAGGAAACAGTGAGTACCTTGCAAGTATGGAATCTCCTGTTTCATCAGTGCAAAAAAACCCAGATTTATTTCCCAGCATAGCAGGAGTGCCATCAGTACACACAGATCCAATAATTTGGATATCCAATTCATATTTTGCAATAAAGTCTTTCACAAACTAAAGCACATCTTTTGCTTTGGTGGTGGTTTTCAGTTCTTCACAGAAAAGAAAATTCTCCTTTATGGCACCATCATGAGCATACCTCACCAGTGCAATAAGTTAATTGCAATTAGAAACATCAGTAGTTTCGTCCAACTGAAGGGAGATTTTCAAGGGACTAGCCTTCATATGTGAGATAACTTGTTCCAAAATATCTAAACTCAAATCGTCAATTCAGCTTCGAATAACATTGACAGTGGCACTAATTCAAGCTTCTTTCTTGCTTCATTTCCGAGAATAGTTGTAGCCATTTCTAATGCACATGGTTTGATAAGCTCTTCTGCAATAGTATGAGGTTTCTTAGACTTTGCTACTTTGTACATCACTTGGTATGAAGTCATCAGCAGTGGTTTGTCATCAGATATAAACCCTAATTTTGGAAGGGTTGCTCGAGAATTAAAACGGGCTCTTTTAGCTTGCAACGACTTAAAATCATGGTCCGCAACATTGGCCCCACCATGTTGGTTGTTGAAGTGTTCTTGCAGCTTAGATGGCTTCAAATTAGCGTTGGAGAAAACAATTCCACAGATTATGCACCGAGGCTTTTGCAGATCCTCAGTCTTTCCGTTGCAAGTGAAACCAAAACGAATGTAGTCATCATTCCATTTCCTTTTCTTCGACATGGTGAAGGGTTATGATGATAATCTGAAATAAAGAGATGAAAATAAAGATAATGGTAATTTTACTATGATTATTGAATATTAATAAGTAATAAATGAATCAATTTCCTGTTATTAAGATGGACGCTTCTTGCACCCCCTGGAATGATGTCTCGCACCCCCAGGGGGTTCGAGCACCCCTGGTTGGGAATCCCTGGGTTAGAGGTTTAACCCTTTGACTGTCGCAAGTCCCTTTCTGAAACTCATTCTATGTCGCAAAAGTTTTGGAAAAAAAAAAATTATTTTTTCTTATGAAAAGATAGAAAATATTTCCCCGATGGTAATGGCACCAAAAGTACGAAATTTGGTCGAAAACTCACGGAATTACACTTCCGTGAAGTTAGCGGTCTCGGCGACATATACGCATCGGCAATTTCGCCGACTTTGAGCCCGGTTTTTGGCCAATTCCGTTGTTCCAGTTGACCAAACTCATAGCTATTTCTTTAGAACTCCATTTTTTCTATCAGTTGAGTACAAGAAACCGTCCATTTACCGACGGGAACTACCCAATAAAGTGGTCAGAAATTGGCAATTTGGCCAATTTCATGCAAATTAAAAAAGATGCCAATTTCAAAATAGGGTCCAGAATAAACAATGTAGACATTCTTGGCACTAAAATAACATATCCTCTGTTCATCAGTCATGTCTCTAGGCCCCTCTTATATTACTACTGCTTTCTATTTTTATCTTTTATCCATACAAAAAAATACAAAATTTACTGTTATGCAGACTAATGCATTATTGTAAAAATGGTATAAATAATATCAGTGCACTAGTGAAAGAATATTAGACTCCCCAGTTGATGTGTATTGGACGTGTGGTGTAATTTGCTTACTCCTGAACATTGGTAAAAATCGAACATTTCCGCTACTTTGAGCTCAATTTCAAGGTCGTTTTCATCGTGGAAGTAATGAAAATCATCTCTATTTCTGTAATATGTTTTCCATTTTAACACCTGAGACCATGAAAACGAGAATACAACGATAAATACTGTACAAAAATACACCTCTAAGTCAGCGTTTTAATCCAAAAAAAATGGTCAGTTTTTTTGTTCTCATTACACACTGAGTGCTGCAGGATTTTTTTTATGTGGTGCACACTGACCACTCAGACCCATTCTCTCACATGTGGGCCTACCAGCTTTCTCCTGCTTGATTTGAAGCCGCTAGAATTTACGCGTATAAATACGTCAGAAACAGTGGCGCGTAAGACGTATATATACGACATAAACAGTCAAAGGGTTAAGTACCCTGTGGAGGACTGAACCTTCGCATATCCTTCATCAAAAATATTTTGGAGAGTCCTCCATACTGTGAGGGGGGATGGGGGCCTCTGTCAGGGTTTTCACACTCCCCAGATCACACTTACATTTCTTCTTGTACCTGGAACTGTAGCCAGGTTGAGACAATCTGTGTCCTTATCAGAGTTTATGGAGTCAGACCTATAGCATTTCACTAACATGTTTTTTTCTCTTCCCAAAGCCATAGTTGGGTCGAGACAGTCTCAGTTTGAACTCATCGTTGGAATTCTTAAGCTCAAACCTATAGCATTTCACATGCATTTTTTAATGTGCTGCTCACTCATTAAAAAAAAAACAACATGGGTTTGTTAGAAAAGGTCTAAAGAAGAACTACAAAACAATAATCCCAGTATTTATATTTTTCCGTTGTGGTGCATCATAATTGGTTATTTATGCACAACCTAAATGTGAAATTTGCTGCAAATTGTATATGAAAAATCCACATGGATGCTAATGAGACTTAAGAGCATGGGTCACTATACAGCTTCTACTCACACTTGTGTAAAGTTACACAAATTACATTCCTTGCATTAGTGTGAATTTGCACTTATTTTAGTGTTGTTACCTAAGCAAATTCATTCATTCACATTCTCTCTCTCTCTCTCATTCTCACACACACACACACTCTGCATTAAGAATGGAAACCTGTACCATATTGCCAACATTGTGATAACCTAAACATCACTCTCATTATGCACTATTATTCTTCATAAATACTGTACTATCATCACCTTTGGCACTATATATCCATAAACCAAAAAATTTTTGCTAGAATAGCATTATTAACTCAATGAGAAGTGGAGAAGAATCCTTCCTCTGTAAGCCATGCATGTCTTAAGAGGCGACTCAAATGGTGGGTTAGTAATCCTTTCTGTATAAATTACTAAATTGGGTCACCCTACCTGGGTGGGAAATGGCTGGAGTGTTAAAAAAAAAAAAAAAAAGGTAGAGGATTTAAGTATTTTTGTGACTTAACTAATTTTTTTCATTATTGCATTTGATATTTGTACATTTTATGAAAGCTCAGGCAGGTAAATTAACTTAATGGTAATATTTACATTTCTTTATGTGTATTTTAAAACAAGAGCCAGTCATTTACTAATTTTTAAAGTAAGGTAAGAAAGCTGAGTACAGTAAGGGTAATGATGTTTCACTTTCCCTTACATTTAGGTCAGCTACACTGTAGGGCTTCCTTGCTTCTATCACCACCTCATGCACTCCCCCAGTTTGTTTTAGTGTGTGAAGGTAGTTCACAGTCAAGGTATTAATGAGAGTTGTGCGAGCGATTATCTTGCATGTGCTTGAGTAATAATTGTACTGAAAGTTCTGAAATGATGAGCATTCTTCAAGAATTTCTATATTGATGTAGGGTATCACCTGAAGGCAGTCACCACTTGGTTGTGCTTAAGAAATTGAAATGAGTAATAAGAATGTTAGTGTACTTAGCAAATGTAGTCTTATTTTGTCTAATTGTGTTTGTTATCATGTCTATGATAAATATAGTACCTGATGTTTCCCACCAAACTTTTTTTTGTGGATATATTCACCAAGAATATTTTATGGCTGTTAATTTACACTTGTAAAGCTGTTATTAATCACTCTCATAAATAATTAAGAACAGCACGTGAAAGACAAGTTATACACATAATGGAAAAGATTAATAAAATAGGATAGGGCAGAAATTGGAAGTTAAGCATTTCAAAATAATTTTAATACCAGCATTTAAGGTATTTTATAGTACAAAATCTGAGATTGGATCATGAATATGATAGAAAGTAATGCAGAGTACTGTAATGCAACAGGAAAAATACAATGCTTGGTGGATAAGACTTGTTAATACGAATATTTGAGGGCTAGCATGACTGTTTCTTGACACCCTGCATAATCAGGCACATTATCATGGTATGGAATCATGTACTCCATAGATTCTGATGAATAAGACATGCACAACAGCTGGGTTGGGCATCTTTATTGTTGAAATGTTTTGCCCACACAGTAGGCTTCATCAGTAACGATCCTCAACTGCTGCACTTGTGTCTTATCAGCTTATCGGTATTTTGTATCACTTTCAACATCCATAGATGCTTTAAGATGTACTGGTCTAGGCTCTCCACATCAAGAGGGCTTTGGCTCTAAACAATGACTTATGAGCTATTCCCCTCTGTTTGCTGTTTATTAAAGCCTGTACAGGTGGGCCCCACTGTGTGGCGCTTCACTAATACAGGGATTTTCAGTTATACCCAATCTTCATTTATTCAGACTTCCTACAATAAATATATTAACCATTCACTATAAGCCAAGGACAAAAATATTTTAAGGGTGGTAATGTGTGTACTGTACTGTATATGCATATTTTAGGCTTAGCTCTATTGCTCACTTAATATATGATAGGCTTTTATATGGATTTCAAAATGATAAAAGGCTATGTTTTCTTCTACAGTGATTTTCGCTTGACAGCAGTAGACCAGAACCTAACTTGTTATATGAGGAAGGCCCACTTGTACATTTACAGTTTTCTTTCCTGAAAGTTGACCCTACCTCTTGGAACTACAGTCTCATTGATGGGCAGTGCAAATTTTTGATGGGTTGATTAAAATGAAATGGAAAGTTCAGTGAGAGTCCTGCTGAATCAGTCTGCTGGTCAGTATTGACTAGGTTTAAGCAGGCTTCAGAGGTTCCTGTGGCAGCTACTGTGCACACTAATAATTTGTTCATACCTTTCCTTTATTCGTGGAATTATTAGCGCATACAGTGCCTTTCCTTTCTGGGTTGGCTGGTGACTGGTGAAAGAAAGAGGAGTTTCTAATTATGGTTCATGCATTCTTGATCTCTTTTTTCATAGGCAGGCAGTGAGACCTGTGACAAACCTTTTTCTGGAAAATTTCCAGCAGTTTCTTTCTCATTGTGTTCATGATCTTGCCACCTGTATCCAGCCCAGTACATCTACCACTTGTCACCCCACCTGCACATGTTTACTATGGTCAAAAAATTCCTCACACTGGTTAATCTTTCCTCCGTAAGCCATGCGTGTTGTAAAAGTCAACTAAAATGCCGGGAACAATGGGCTAGTAACCCCTTTTCCTGTAAAGATTACTAAAAAGAATAAGAAGAAGAAAATTGTCAAAGTGGGAAGTCTGAATGTGCGTGGATGTTGTGCAAATGATAAGAAAGAGATGATTGTGGATGTTATGAATGAGAAGAAGCTGGATGTCCTGGCTTTAAGTGAAACAAAGCTGAAGGGGGTGAGAGAGTTTCAATGGAGAGGAATAAATGGGGTTAGGTCAGGGGTTTCAAATAGAGTTAGAGCTAAAGAAGGAGTAGCAATAATGTTGAAGGATAAGCTATGGCAGGAAAAGAGGGACTATAAATCTATTAATTCAAGGATTATGTGGAGTAAAATAAAGATTAGATGTGAAAAGTGGGTTATAATAAGCGTGTATGCACCTGGAGAAGAGAGAAGTGTAGAGGAGAGAGAGAGAGATTTTGGGAAATGTTGAGTGAATGCATGGGGAGTTTTGAATCAAGTGTGAGATTAATGGTGGTTGGGGATTTCAATGCTGAAGTGGGTAAAAATGTTATGGAGTAGTAGGTAAATTTGGGGTGCCAGGGGTAAATGTAAATGGGGAGCCTTTAATTGAGCTATGTGTAGAAAGAGATTTGGTAATAAGTAATACATATTTTATGAAAAAGAGGATAAATAAATATACACGTACAAGGTATGATGTAGCATGTAATGAAAGTAGTTTATTAGATTATGTATTGGTGGATAAAAGGTTGATGGGTAGGCTCCAGGATGTACATGTTTATAGAGGGGCAACTGATATATCAGATCATTATTTAGTTGTAGCTACAGTTAGAGTAAGAGGTAGATGGGAAAAGAGGAAGGTGGCAACAACAAGTAAGAGGGAGGTGAAAGTGTATAAACTAAGGGAGGAGGAAGTTCGGGTGAGATATAAGCGACTATTGGCAGAAAGGTGGGCTAGTGCAAAGATGAGTAGTGGGGGGGTTGAAGAGGGTTGGAATAGTTTTAAAAATGCAGTATTAGAATGTGGGGCAGAAGTTTGTGGTTATAGGAGGGTGGGGGCAGGAGGAAAGAGGAGTGATTGGTGGAATGATGAAGTAAAGGGTGTGATAAAAGAGAAAAAGGTAGCTTATGAGAGGTTTTTACAAAGCAGAAGTGTTATAAGAAGAGCAGAGTATATGGAGAGTAAAAGAAAGGTAAAGAGAGTGGTGAGAGAGTGCAAAAGGAGAGCAGATGATAGAGTGGGAGAGGCACTGTCAAGAAATTTTAATGAAAATAAGAAAAAAATTTGGAGTGAGTTAAACAAGTTAAGAAAGCCTAGGGAAAGTATGGATTTGTCAGTTAAAAACAGAGTAGGGGAGTTAGTAGATGGGGAGATGGAGGTATTAGGTAGATGGCGAGAATATTTTGAGGAACTTTTAAATGTTAAGGAAGAAACAGAGGCAGTAATTTCATGCACTGGTCAGGGAGGTATACCATCTTTTAGGAGTGAAGAAGAGCAGAATGTAAGTGTGGTGGAGATACGCGAGGCATTACGTAGAATGAAAGGGGGTAAAGCAGCTGGAACTGATGGGATCATGACAGAAATGTTAAAAGCAGGGGGGGATATAGTGTTGAAGAGGTTGGTACTTTTGTTTAATAAATGTATGAAAGAGGGGAAGGTACCTAGGGATTGGCGGAGAGCATGTATAGTCCCTTTATATAAAGGGAAAGGGGACAAAAGAGACTGTAAAAATTATAGAGGAATAAGTTTACTGAGTATACCAGGAAAAGTGTACGGTAGGGTTATAATTGAAAGAATTAGAGGCAAGACAGAATGTAGGATTGCGGATGAGCAAGGTGGTTTCAGAGTGGGTAGGGGATGTGTAGATCAAGTGTTTACATTGAAGCATATATGTGAACGGTATTTAGATAAAAGTAGGGAAGTTTTTTATTGCATTTATGGGTTTAGAAAAGGCATATGATAGAGTGGATAGAGGAGCAATGTGGCAGATGTTACAAGTATATGGAATAGGTGGTAAGTTATTAAATGCTGTAAAGAGTTTTTATGAGGATAGTGAGGCTCAGGTTAGGGTGTGTAGAAGAGAGGGAGACTACTTCCCGGTAAAAGTAGGTCTTCGACAGGGATGTGTAATGTCACCATGGTTGTTTAATATATTTATAGATGGGGTTGTAAAGGAAGTAAATGCTAGGGTGTTCGGGAGAGGGGTGGGATTAAATTTTGGGGAATCAAATTCAAAATGGGAATTGACACAGTTACTTTTTGCTGATGATACTGTGCTTATGGGAGATTCTAAAGAAAAATTGCAAAGGTTAGTGGATGAGTTTGGGAATGTGTGTAAAGGTAGAAAGTTGAAAGTGAACATAGAAAAGAGTAAGGTGATGAGGGTGTCAAATGATTTAGATAAAGAAAAATTGGATATCAAATTGGGGAGGAGGAGTATGGAAGAAGTGAATGTTTTCAGATACTTGGGAGTTGACGTGTCGGCGGATGGATTTATGAAGGATGAGGTTAATCATAGAATTGATGAGGGAAAAAAGGTGAGTGGTGCGTTGAGGTATATGTGGAGTCAAAAAACGTTATCTATGGAGGCAAAGAAGGGAATGTATGAAAGTATAGTAGTACCAACACTCTTATATTTAATATGGATTCTGCTGTTTTTTTATGTTACATAAATAAACAGCATTTGAGAAGTATACACCAGTTAAGGAATATCTGGAAATGTACATTATATATACATTACATTCATGAGGGAGGGGAACTAAATCCTTAAGGGTCATACAGTACCTAGGGGAATGGAAGGCATTTAGGGTCTATCCAAGGAGAGGAAGCACCAGTACAATTCCTTAGATCAAGAACCCTTCACTGGCATCAAGGAACTTTCCTTGAGGGTGTAAGATCTACAATGTTGCACAGTAGAAATAAATTTTGAAGATATTATTAATTTGATCTTTAAATACAAGTATACAGCTCTTCTGTTCCTTGCACATGATGTGGCATACGCCAGGGTAATTAAGATTGCTTGAACCAGAGTTATTGGTGGGAGAGTAGTAAACATTATTATTCTTTACTAAATCTGCTATTTTCCACCAAGGTATTGTGACCCAAACTAGGCAACACATATTAAATTAATCCCCAATCAGCAACATCTCCATCCATCCTTTAGAGTGTAGGCACTGTATTTCCCCACTTTTAAAATAATTCAAGTCTGGCTTACCAGTTCCATTGAATTAAAATAAGTGACTTTACACCAGTGATTGAACAAGAGATGTAATTTTTCACTACATTGTTTAGCAGAGAATGTTGAAGGTTCATAATGTTTAATTTTTTTTTTTTTTTTTTTTTTTTTAAAGTTTTACAGCGAATGGATTAAGTTGCAAGGATACTTTACTGTCATATGTGAAAGCTAACGGGTAAATTCATAGTGATAGTTTATTCATTCTGGCTACCGAGTTATAATATAATTTTACAAGAATTAAGAATTTTGGTGTTAATGCAAGATAATCTGACTTGATTTGTAAGAGACATGAATACTCAAGATATAATACATCAAGCTCAGGATGTATTCGACAGAGTCACTCACCGCTCATCTCCACTTCTGCCTACTTCAGAACGTAAATCTGGTAAATTTAAATGACGTAATTTAAATTTTAGTTACAGCATTAATTTAACATTTTAAGAAAAAAAAAAGGTTTACCAAATTCCTTATGATTGGACAGTATGACATAAATCCACACAAAGCCTCTGCAGCAGTGTAATATAGATTGCCAGAAGCTTTATTTTAAGAACTTTGGCTGTTTCCTAACCCCCAAGCAAAGTAACCTCAAGATTATTACCCACTTCCATTACCTTTAATCACTGAATACTAAACTATACAACATATTGTCCCATGGCTCAGTTGGCAATGTTCTTGCCCACACACCGAGTGTTCATGGTTCAAGCTCTGGCGTTGGTGGAAACACTGGGCATGTTTCCTTAAACCTGCTATCACTGTTCACCTAGCAGTATGTAGGTACCTTGGTGTTAGTTGACTGGTGTGGGTCATGTCCAGGGGGTACAGGATTGAAAGATCACATCGGAAATCAGAGAGACAGTCCTCAGTAATGCACTGTCTTTCCTGGGTTATCCTGATTTGTCTAACCCTCTGGGTTAAAAATCCAAACAAACCTTATCTAATAAAATACTGTACCAGTATGATGGAACCAAAGGTGTTAATAAAGGATCACCTTATGCTGCATGTGTATCTTTGTTTCTATATATTTTGAGTGGGAATACAGTGATTTTTGCTACCTTTGCCAGTAAAGCATGCTGCAGTCTAATGTGGATCCAATGATTGCAAACTTACAACCCCATTTGCAGGGTACAGCTACTGTAATTTCCATCCTCCAAAGCTGAAATCCATTGAGCTAATTTTCCTGAATCCATCAATCCTCTCTCAACATCATACATTGAGTGGTTCCCAGCACATGCTATTTCTGAATTAATTACTGAATATGAAACAACATGAGCATTGTTTTGCTCTTGGAGTTGCAAATATTGCAGGGACAGTAGTTATGAATAGGTATTTACATATACTATATCATTTTTCCCCAGAACTCTGTTTTATACACTGTACTCTGAACGTATTAGGCACGAGATTTGTTTGGATTTTTAACCCAGAGGGTTAGTCATCCAAGATAACCCAAGAAAGTCCATCTTCGAGGATTGCCTATCTTATTTCCATTGGGGTCATTCAGTCTTGTCCCCCAGGATGAGACACACCAGCTGACTAACTCTCAGTGCTTCCTTTACAGCATTTTGCCAATGCAGTAGTTTTCTTTTATACTCATTCATTTATTCAGACTTCCTACAATATATTCACTACCTTATATAAGCTAAGGACAAAAATATTTTAAGGTAACTCATATGTGTGTACTGTACATGCATTTTTTTATGACTAGCTGTATAGCTCACTTAATATACAGTGGCCCCCCAGTTATCGGCCAACTCGGTTATTGGCAGGGTTTTCGGCGCTCGGTTATCGGCCGTTTTGGACGCGTCCATCCGCCGGCTGGAGCAGCTTGCACTTCAGTTTGGCTCTGTCTCTCAGTGGCTGAAGAAGCTTCTGCTCATACATCCAAACATTTTGCTTGTTTACCATTGTTTTTAGTGGTTTTTCTTGCAGTGCAACTGAAATAAGTAACCATGGCTCCATGGTAAGGCTTGGAAGGGAGTGACTTCCAGGACTTTGAACTCTGCTTGGAGAAAACTGTGGCCAGATTGTGTCCAAGAGAGGGATTTTGCAAGGTTTGAGACTCACCGTGACCCTGACCCTACCGACCCTGTGGACTCTCTTGTGTCTTTGGGGAAGTCCCTGGGGTTGGAGGCGAGTGTTGAGGATGTGGAAGAGTTGGTGGAGGACCACAGGGAAGAGCTTACCACTGAAGAGCTGAAAGAGCTTCAGCGTGACAGCAACAGACTGCAGCTGAGGAACTTGCTTCAGAGGAGGAGGAAGAGGGAGTGAAGGCGGTGCCTTCTTCAGAGACTAAAGAGGTGTGTGCAATGTGGACCAGGGTGCAAGCTTTTGTAGAGAAACACCACCCTGACAAAGCTGAAACAAGCCATATCTGCATCATATTTAGTGACAAAACCCTGTCCCACTTCAGGGAAATCTTAAAGAGATGCCAGAAACAGAGCACTCTGGACAGTTATTTTGTGAGACAAGTGGTCCAGTGACTCTCAAGCTGGTTCTAGTGGCATTAAAAGACAGAGAAGGGAAGTAACCCCAGAGAAGGCATTGCTACCTAAAGTCTTCATGGAGGGGGATTTCCCTACCGAACACTAACTCCTCCATATCTTCCAGAAGCCAACATTAGCCTTCAATAAAGGTATGTAATACTTATATAATTGTAAAAAAATTATTTTATTGTAAATATTTTTGTTTGGAACAAATTAATTTTATTTCCATTAATTCTTAACCCTTTGAGGGTTTTCGTGGTACTAGTACGTCTTACGCGTAGGGGTTTTTGTCGTACTAGTACGCATAAATTCTAGCGGCCTCAAATCTCGCAGGAAAAGGCTGATAAGCCTAGATGTGAGAGAATGGGTCTGTGTGGTGGGTGTGCGCAGTAGGAAAAAAATCTGGGAATGCCATCATAGTACACAATTTCCACCGTGCCCTGCGGTAAGAAGTTCCTCACTCCTCGGCGAATTGGGACACTTTTGTTCCCCAGTGACAGTTCTAATACAGATGGAAGTGACAGTGATGAGTTTCAAGGTTCTGGTGAGTTTTGGAAACTAATGACCATAATATGGGTAATAGTGAGGAAAACCCAGACAACCCACAGCCTTCCACCTCTGGTGCTGGGCCGTCGTTCAGTTGTACCAGAATCAAAGAGGAAACTCCTATTTTCCAAAATCCCAGACTCAGATTCATTGGTGATGATAATGATAGTGATTATGAACTACAAGCTCTTCAAACTTGTTCCAAGAATGGAGGAGGAGGAGGAGGCAGAGGAGGAGGAGGCAAGAGGAGGAGGAGGCAAGAGGAGGAGGAGGCAAGAGGAGGAGGAGGCAGAGGAGGAGGAGGAGGAGGAGGAGGAGGAGGAGGAAGAAGAAGAGGAGGAGGAGGAGGAGGAAGAAGAAGAATACGTAATGATAACAATAATACATAATAATAATACATAATAATAATAATACATAATAATAATAATAATAATGATAATAATAATAATACATAATAATAATAATAGGTAATAATAATAATATGTAATAATAAATGTTCACCCATGACAGTAACAAGATAAGGGGAGATAACATCTGATAAGTGCTGACGTTTGATGAGGGTAAATGAGGGTAGAGCTGATGCCAAAAGATGAGATGAACATCGCCCTCCCTTTGTTTTTGCTGGTATACTACATTTCTGTCTGTCTATTTGCCTGTCTGTCAAGCTCCCTGTCTATCCATCTAGCTCTCTGTCTCAGAGAGCCACAAGACTGCGTCATCACTTTTACTCACATCTTCAAGCAGAGTATAGCACTTTGTCTGGGTTTCTTGGGTTACTACCATGTATTCTTGTATTTATGTGTACCCTCCATATCTTCCAGAAGCCAACATTAGCCTCCAATAAAGGTATGTAATACTTATATAATTGTAAAAAAATTATTTTATTGTAAATATTTTTGTTTGGAACAAATTAATTTTATTTCCATTAATTCTTAAGGGAAATATTAATTCGGTTATCGGCCGACCTTCAGGAACGGATTACGGCCGATAACCGGGGGTCCACTGTATTTAAGTGTAAACATGTTATCAGGCTTTTATATGCATTTGAAAATAAAAAAAAAAGGCTTTAATTCATTTTATGATTTTCGCTCTACCTTTACCTGCTGCATAAGCGGGGTCCTCCTGTACCATGATAGTCTCACCATTGTACACATTATCCAACTCCCTCTATACATTTTGTAAGACATTCACTTATTCTTCAAATGAACTTTCTGCAAGTGTTAAATTTCAACTCTGTCAGTGAATAGCTTATTCATTGGGCAACAGCTCATTGTAAATGAAAACCCAATTTTCCTCCTCAAAATGTGCAGCTTTTGGTAAAGATCTTGCATAACCTTCTTATCTACAAGGCATTTATTACCTTTATACATTTTGAGCAAGTTTCATCACACTTCTGCTCTGAATATCATGATAATTCATCATGTGTCTGAAAAAAATTTTTCTTCCGTCTTGAATTAATTTTATCTTATGTTTTTGTGCTGTTATTGTTATTACCTCAGTTGCTTTCTCCATCACATTTTTATGAGTACTTTTTAAGTTCGTAGGTAATTGTGGCAGTGTGCTGCAGCTATTAGGGTTAAGTGCCGGTCACATTCTTGTGCTTCCTTGCTTTATAACCATTAAAGCTTATGTAGGCATATTTGTTTAACAATTTTTGTGTCATGTTTTACCTTTAAACTACATTTCTAAGGTTGGTCAAAAGGGAATGTAGACAATAGTTCTAGAACAGTTGATAACTTTTTAATCTGTTTTGCTCCTATGTTGAAAATTCATTATTTTTTTTTTTCAGATTCTGCCTCAAGTACTAGTTCTGTTCTGACAAATGTGGCACCTCCATCTGCTCTTCCTTCCTTCATAGCATCCCCCTTTCCATCAGTTAGAGCTCCTCTTCCTCCACATGTAACAGCTCCAACACCCCCATCAGGTCCCAGTTTTCCATCACCTGGACCATTACCTGTCAGTGGTGTAGCTTCACCAGTTGGTGGATCCTCCAGTGGTACTCCTGGTCCATCCCCTAGAACACTTCCCCTTTCTCCCCTCACTCGTCCATGTGGTCCTTCTCCTCCACCACCAGCACCACCTCACATCTCTACTGTACCATCACAGAGTCACACAGTGGACCAAACCTTGGCTAGCTCTGGTCCTGCCCAAGTACTTGATAAACAGTTAACTCAATTGACCAGCCCAATGCATCCATTGTTGACTGAGCCTCATCCACCAGTTAGGTAAGTCATATTTAGTTTGTCTGTTATGTATACTATGCACGATACTATACTATACATAAAACTAATTTAAAAATATTTGCTAAAAAATATTTGTTAATACGTACAGTTAATCTCCACTTAACAAATAAGATAGGAAATGGAGAATTTGTTTATTCAGTGAATCCCATTTTCAGTCTTTGATTACACTAAGGCCCGTACTTATGAGGCTCAGAATTATGAGGTTTTGTACTTGCAGCAACTGATTAATTACTAATGAACAATGACCCCCCTTCTGACATCGAGGCCCCCATTCTGACATCAGATTTGTTTGGTTGAGATTGGTCAAGAATTAAATATTCACTATGTATGTTAGTAGCACGTTTGTGGTTGGTAGTGGTGGAGGGATGGAGGTGCTGTGTTGTGGATCTTCTTTCTTTTCTTCTTTCAACGTACCAGCCGTATCCCACCGAGATGGGGTGGCCCAAAAGGAAAAACTAAAGTTTCTCCTTTCAAATTTAGTAATATATACAGGAGAAGGGGTTACGAGCCCCTTGCTCCCGGCATGGCTTACGGAGGAAGAATTCTGTTCCACTTCCCCATGGGACGTGTTCAGTAAATGGCTGGGCTGAGATGCAATACATGTACAACATGACAATACACTTCCTCATCCTCATACCCACCCTCACCAATTTCACTCTCTTGCCCACACTACATTCACACCCAAACCCACCTCACACTTCTCTCAAACGCACACTTGTTTCACACCCACACCACCTTCACATGGAAAGTACTTGAGGATCTGGTCCTAAATGTGCACACTGCCATAACATATTGAAGTGAGAGATGCAAGAAGTGTAAAATTAACTTTGTGAAGGGCAGGGGTGCTGTGGGCACAATAAGAGAGCACTGTATCAATATCTGTGGTCCCATTATTATTATAATCAAATAGAAGCATTAACCCTACAAGGGCCATAGTCCATGGTCCCAGATTCTTCAACATATTACCAGAAGATATCAAAAACACTACAGGTTAGCTGTTTCCACCATGCACTGTGTTGGGCAAGAATTTTATTTTTATACTTTGCACTCTACCATACACATCCATTCTCTAATGTCTAGGGCAAAATGTGCCTCTCTCAGCAAATTTGAGGGCACTATGAATTACATTAAAAGTCCGATAAAACTCACTAATAGGGGAAGCGTGTGTCCGATTTACTGAAAATTCCATTATATTGAACATTTCAATTAAGTGGACATAGTACATAGTCTTGGTGGGATTTACTATTAAAACTCCTAGCAATAAATATTTTTAATGGTTAAAATAATTAAAAGATTAGGTTAGTATAATTTATTTTACAGTAGTTCAGCTTCATTTAGCTCAGGACATGGGGAAGTGGAGAGGAATCCTTCCTCCGTAAGCCAGACGTGCCTTAAGAGGCGACTATAATGCCGGGAGCAAGGGTATGGTAACCCCTTCTTCTGTGTAAATTATTAAAAATAAAAACTTTCATCTCCTTTTTCGAATCACCCTGCCTCAGTGGAAGATGGCAAGTGTCTTAAAAGAAAAATTATACAAAGCTCCATGATTTACAGAAGTTGACAATAAAAAACTCACCTTGGCAAGTTTCAATACACAGCACAAGCCTGAGGCCACTCCTCCATAGTGGTTACATAATTAACCAGACTTAAAACCTACAAGCCAAAATGGCCAATTCATATTACCTGATTATACATTTCTGCAGTCTTTCCATGTTCTCTTTTGAAATCTCAGGATTCATCCCAACAGTGTTCTTGATTTAGTACAAATTAGCTGGATTTATATTGAATAGTTTCATTCCTTTCTCAAATTAGGCATTATCTTTGTTCTTCCTGCAGCTTTTTCCTTGGAAGAAGTTGCAGAAGTAACACATTTTGTAAAAGAATTCATCTGTTTCTGTTTTCAGTTTTCTTTGGTTACACACTGTATATATTTCCAGTTTTTCTTTTTAGTAAATTTTCTGTCATTTATAATTTGTGAAATAAAATAGCTCAGATTATTTATTTGCAAGAAATGCATTTAGGCATAAACTATTTTTATACTATTTTATAGTGATTACTATCAATGTCTTTTCAAATATTTAGTGAAATTGTGTTTGTGCACTCTAGGCAGTGTGGCTCCACGTTGTTGCTTCCTAAAGGTCACTATCGTAACTACAGCTACCCACTCTATGTTGCCGGTAACCCGCTGCATAACCCATCACCACCTCCATCACTACCATACTTAGCTGTGCACCAGGAGCAAGCACCTTTTATGACACTTAGCAAATCTCACGGTCAGCTTTGTACTTACCCTAAAGCTGAATCACCTTTGGGGCCAAGTTCCTACACTGGGGAACCTTATGCTAGTGATGCTGCATGTGTAAATATTGTTGGTAATAGTGTTAGTTATGGTTATTCCCCATACAGTGAAGGTAGTGTAGATGCCTCTGCTTCTGTTGACCTTGGCTCACCTAGTGTAGCTGAACCAGCGGGCAAGCCTGGAGGAAGTGGTTGGTTAGGATGGATTCGTGGCACAGTGTCAAGTGTGAGCCATCGTGTAGCTGAAAAAGCCAAGACTTCAATGGATACTATGATTACCACTCTGGATCCTCAGATGAAGGAATTTATACGTAAGCATCAACCATTTTTATGTTTTAATGTCTAATTGGTTTTACAATGAGTATACCCAGATAACCAAATAATTAAGATAACAGTTAGGTATTAAATTTAATGAAAAAGAATAGGGTAATACTCATTTATTACCCTTTTTTATTTTGGGCACCAGCTTTCAGGAGTTCATGCTATATTTGCTATTATAAAACACTAAAAACATGCCAGGGAAATGTAACAATTTTCACAGTTTTTAATATTCTTTATATGTCTGTATTTTAACCCTTTCAGGGTCAACAGGCCCTGTCAGAGACTTGTTCTCAGGGTCAGCCAAATTTCAAAAAAAAAAAAAATTTCTTATGAAAAAATAGTTTATTTTATTGAACATTATAGGCTAAACAAAATTTTTTTACCATCAATACTTACCGAGATATGGAGGCGTGAAGTTGATGAAAAAGGGGCACCATGTGGCAACATCGCCGACTGCCGTCACCCGGTATTCTTTTACGTATTTACTTTCTTATGTACTAATTTCTATTATTTTTTAATTTTTCTTTTTCCAAGTAACTATTATGGCCTGTGAGACCAGTATGATCAGTATTTTGTAAGTTATTTCTTTTTCAATACTACACAATAAGGGCATTAACACTGTTGTCATTGTTTTGTTTACAAAAAATATTTGCACAAACGATATGAAATGTTGTTTATTACTATTTTTCTATATTTTATATACACATATACAGTCACGGGGAATGTTTCTAGAAGTTCTGCAGCCTGTGGAAGTCTTTGAAACATGGTGTCATGCACAGTAGTGTTTTACATAAGAACATAAGAACGAAGGAACACTGCAGAAGGCCTACTGGCCCATGCGAGGCAGGTCCAAGTCTCCTACCGGCTTAAGCCAATGCACCCAACCTAGTCAGGTCAGGTCACATTGACTTAAGGGAGGAACACGGCAACCGACCTGGTAGCACAAGCTATCAGGTCTAACTCACACCCACCCACATCCACTCATGTATTTATCCAACCTATTTTTAAAGCTACACAACGTTCTGGCCTCTATAACGGTACTTGGGAGTTTGTTCCACTCATCCACAACTCTATTACCAAACCAGTACTTTCCTATATCCTTCCTGAATCTGAATTTTTCCAACTTAAAACCATTGCTGCGAGTCCTGTCTAGGCTAGATATTTTCAGCACACTATTTACATCCCCTTTATTTATTCCTGTCTTCCATTTATACACCTCAATCATATCCCCCCTAATTCTACGTCTTTCTAGAGAGTGCAGATTCAGGGCCCTTAGTCTATCCTCATAGGGAAGGTTTCTGATACATGGGATCAACTTTGTCATCCTCCTTTGTACATTTTCCAGAGAATTTATATCCATTCTGTAATAAGGTGACCAAAACTGTGCAGCATAATCTAAATGAGGCCTAACCAAGGATGTATAGAGTTGAAGAACAACCTGAGGACTCCTATTATTTATGCTTCTTGATATGAAGCCAAGGATTCTATTAGCTTTATTGCGAACACTTATGCACTGTTGTCTTGGTTTCAGATTACTGCTAACCAGAACTCCTAAATCTTTTTCGCAATCCGTAATATTAAGATCTACATTATTTAGTTTATATGTGGCATGGTTATTGTCCTGTCCAACATTTAGAACTTTGCATTTGTCTATATTAAACTGCATCTGCCACTTCTCCGACCACTGCATCAGTCTATTCAAATCTTCCTGGAGTGCTCGAATGTCCTCGTCAGAATGAATTCGACGGCCTATTTTGGTGTCATCGGCAAACTTGCCGATGTCACTCTTTATGCCCTCATCTATGTCGTTTATGTAGATTGTGAACAGCAGGGGGCCCAACACTGACCCCTGTGGAACACCGCTCGTGACACTTCCCCACTCTGATTTCTCCCCATTTATGCAAACTCTCTGCTGCCTATTTGTCAACCATGCCTCTATCCAGGAAAAAATTTCTCCTCCTATTCCATGTGCTTTAATTTTCCTCAATAGTCTCTGATGTGGGACCCTGTCAAAAGCCTTACTGAAGTCCATATACACAATATCATATTCATTACCATGATCTACCTCCTCAAATACCTTAGTGAAAAAAGTTAATAAATTCGTAAGGCAGGAACGCCCCTTTGTAAAACCATGCTGAGATTCGTTGATTAATTTATGCTTTTCAAGGTGGCTACGAACTGCCTCGGCAATTATTGATTCCATAAATTTTCCCACTATGGAGGTTAGGCTTATTGGTCTATAGTTCGAAGCTAAGGACCTGTCACCTGTTTTGAAAATAGGTATCACATTTGCCATTTTCCACTTATCTGGCACCATGCCAGTTTGTAGTGATATGTTGAAAAGATTAGCCAAAGGTGTGCTAAGCTCCTCTTTACATTCCTTTAGAACCCTTGCATACAGTTCATCAGGGCCTGGGGATTTGTTAGGTTTTAATTTATCTATTTGCCTAAGGACCATGTCACTTGTGACCCTAATAGTGCACAGTTTATTATCGTCCTGTTCTACATAATTTATCATTACTGGAATATCGCTGGTATCCTCCTGTGTAAAAACTGAGAGGAAGTATGTGTTAAAAATTCTACACATTTCCTTATCACTGTCAGTGAGCTGACCCGAGGAACTTTTGAGTGGGCCTATCTTGTCCCTGATCTTACTTCTGTATACCTGAAAGAATCCTTTTGGGTTAGTCTTCGATTCTCTTGCAACTTTAACCTCATAATCTCTTTTTGCTTTTCTAATTCCCTTTTTTATTTCTCTCTTTAACTGAATATATCGATTTCTCAATTGCCCCTCTCCTCTTTTGATTTGCCTATATATGCCTCTCTTTTGACCAATCAGATATTTTAATCTATTGTTCATCCATTTAGGATCATTTTTGTTTGATCTGATTTCCCTATTTGGAACATAATTTGACTGAGCAGCTAGAACTATGCCCTGGAAAGCATCATATCGGCAACCATCACCACCTACCTGACCCTTAGTCAGGTCATTCCAGTTCAGCCCACCTAAGTAATTTTTCAGTCCTATGAAATCAGCCAAGCGAAAGTCAGGGACGGAGACTTGATTGCCATTATTAGGGGAATTCCATGATATATTAAAACTGAGTGATTTGTGATCACTTTCCCCAAGCTCATCATTAACCTCAAGATTATTAATTAGTGTTTCCCTACTGGCAAGAACCAAGTCAAGGAGGTTATTTCCCCTAGTTGGCTCTGTCACAAACTGTTTTAAAAAACAATCCTGGATCGTATCAAGAAAGTCACCTGACTCTAAATTTCCTGTCAAATTGCTCCAGTCAGTCTGTCTATAGTTGAAATCTCCCATTAGCACAACATTTTCGTATGTAGATGCCTTACGAATTTCGTCCCATAGAAGTTTACTGCACTCCCTATCAAGATTTGGGGCCCTGTAAATCACACCCAAAATTAGTTTTTCTCGGCCCTCGAGAAGCTGTAACCAAACAGATTCAGTGGCTGACGCTTCTAATTTAATATCTTGTCTAACACAACAATTTAAATTGTCTCTGACATACATCGCTACTCCACCACCTTTCCTGTTGACCCTGTCAGTGTGGAATAATTTATAGCCTTGTATGTGACATTCAGAGGGCATCTCTCTATCTTTCAGATTGAGCCAGGTCTCTGTTATAGCAATAATATCTATGTTTCCTGCACTTGCAATTAATCTTAGCTCATCTATCTTATTTCTTACACTCCTGCTATTAGTATAGTAAACCTTAAGGGAGCTAGTCCCTTGCTGCCCTCTGCTGTCCCCCTTTGTTTGCTGACCTGATCTATTGTCTTTATTTATAACTTCATGCTGAATGCCTTTTATACATTTACTGTTTCCAACCCAAGTGTTGCAACCTGCTTGTTTCCCACACACACCCATACCTCTATCTTCCATCAGTTTAAAATCATAGGCATTTCACCAATGGCCTTCTCAATCGAGTCTGCAAGTGCTACCACCCCAGCCCCAGAGAGATGTACCCCATCCCTTGCATACATATCATGTTTGCCATAAAAGTTGTTCCAGTTGTCAATGAATGGGATTGCAAGTTCCTTGCAGTATCTGTCTAGCCAGCAATTTACACCAATTGCCCTAGACAACCATTCATTTCCTACTCCCCTTCTAGGCAAGATGCTACATATGATTGGGATCCCTCCCTTAGACTTAATGAAATCTATAGCTGACCTGTACTTATCTAGCAGCTCTTCTCTCCTACCCTTCCCAGTATCATTTCCACCAGCACTGAGACAGATAATGGGCTTGCTCCCATTACCTGACATGATATTATCCAGCCTGTTGACAATGTCCCCAACACCAGCTCCAGGGAAGCACACTCTATCTCTCATCTTCTTATTCCTATTACAAAAAGCACGGTCAATGTATCTTACCTGAGAGTCACCAACCACAAGAATGCGCTTACCTCCATTAGCAGGGGCAGTAGTACCCTTACCTTCACTGGCCACTGAAGTACATTCATCCTGAAGAACAGAGAAGCGATTTCCTACCTTCAGATCTTCACTCTTAACTTTCCTTACTCTGATGCGCCTTCCATTACTGTGAACTACTCACCACTTGTAGCAGGTGCTGGGCTGCACCTCACTGCTGGTAGCCGTTGCTGCCTCCCCAACTACAGCCTCCTCACAGCGAGAGACAGACTGCACCTCGCTGCTAGAAGCCTCATTCCCCACAACTCCAGCCACCTCACACTCTCTCCCAGACCCATTGAGGTGGACCTTCAGCCTCCTAATCTCCTCCTGGAGAAGCAAGACCTCCTCCTTCAACTCTCCAACCTCAATTATTCACTCATAAAACGAGTGTCTCTGCATTGTTGTGGGCGTTTTCTTGTATGTGCACAGATGTAACACCTCTTTTGAGCCTTCTTGAAAGCAGTAGCAGGCAGTTTTACCAGGAAGTTATCACCATGCTTCAAACAAGAAGGAAGTTGTTGAAAATTTGGTGGGCGGTCTATTGCAGGTGCTGTTCCTTGGTACTTGAATACTATTTGTCTGATGACAGAAACAGAATTTGCCGTATGGTGGTTTGTTTCTGGTCCTCATCTTATACATATTATAAGGATTCAGCATGGAAATGTCCAGAAGATGGAAAAAGAATTTTATGTACCACTTACAACTCTTCCAAACACAATCAGCAAACCCAATCTGCATGTCACATTTGTCCACTGAATGCATATTGAGGGTGTAGTCCATCACAGCTGCAGGTTTTAGAATGGGTTCATTGCTTTCTCTATGCTGCCTGCCAGTGTCTGCCATTTCATTAGGGTGAACTGATGACTACAGTGTGACATCTCGTTTGTCATGCCACCGAAATGCCATGATGTCATTGGCAGCAAACGCCTGCACCTCACCTCTACGAGTGCCAGCGTCAAACCTGGGCATATGTTTCCGATTTGCACGCACTGTGCCACACACATCTGTCATGTTCAATCGCAAAAAATCACTGAGTGTGGGGCTTGTGTACCAGTTATCTGTATATAATATATGCCCCTTACCAAGATATGGTTCCATCATTGTTCTAACCACATCACCAGAGATACCCAATAACTTCCTGGTATTTTGCAATGTATAACTTCCAGTGTACACAATAATATCCAATACCAGACCACTGTAACAATCACAAAGCACAAACAACTTTATACCAAAGCATTTCCTCTTGCTTGGTATGTACTGCTTGAAAGAGAGTCTTCCTTTGAACAGAATCAAAGACTCGTCAATTACAAGCTTCCTGAAGGGATAAAAATACATATTGAATTTCTCTTTCAGATACACAAACACATGCCTAATCTTATATAACCTGTCGTTTCTGTCAGGCCTGGTTTTGTCTGAGAAGTGAAGCATACGTAACATTAGCACAAATCGATTCACTGGCATTATATCACTGAAACCTGGGGTTGCAATCAGGCGGTCTGTTGACCAGTATGATTTCACACTGTGCTTATACACATGTGGCATAAGCATTATTGTGGCAAAGAAAAGATACATCTCAGCCACAGTTGTCTCCTTCCACTGGTGTAGATGTGATTTTGGTGAAAGTATTGTGTTTGCCATGGTGTACTCGTAGTATGTGTTGCTTTCCATGACAATACTTTCCATCAGGGGTTCGTCAAAGAATAACTCGAAACATTCCAGTTCACTGGCATTGTTCTCAAGTGTACAGGATGGCCGTATTCCACTTTGGCTGTCATCAAACTGGTGGGGATTTGGAACAAAATTGACAGCTTCCTGCCAATCCCAGGTGCGGTCTGCTGGTGGGTACTGGACAATGACAGGTGGTTGTGGAGGTTGTGGTTGTGGAGGCTGGTGTGGTGGGTGGGTGGGGGATGGTGGCCTTTGTTGTAGATCAGCTGAGGCAGCGGCGTGGGTGGCAGCGTGGGTGGCAGCATGGCCCACTGCTGGTGCCTTACGGCCGGTACCACCACCACCATGCACATTTTCCATCCCAATTGCAACACTATCACCGTCATTTTCACTGTGTTTCTGTTGTACAGCCACGGGATGTACTCCGAGATGTACTCCTTCCCCTTGGAATAGCATATGGCACACTACCAGAGCGCATATATCGTCGTATATACTGACGCTTCACTGGGGAATATTGCACTTCACTATCACTACTGGAACTAGTTTGAAGAGCTTGTAGTTCATCTTCACTATCACTATTATCACAAATGCTCACATCTGAGTCTGGGATTTGGGAAAATAGGCATTTCCTCTTTGATTCTGGTACAACTGAGCGTGAACAAGATGGCCCAGCACCAGAGGTGGAAGGCCGAGGGTCGTCTGGGTTTTCCTCACTATTACCGATATTATGGTCATTAGTTCTGGTCAAAACCTCACCAAAACCTTGAAACTCATCTTCACTGGCACTTCCATCTGTATTAGAACTGTCACTGAGGAACAAAAGTGTCCCAGTTCGCCGAGGAGTGAGGAACTTCTTACCACGAGGCATGGTGGACATTGTTTACAAAGATGGTGTTCCCACAATGCACCACTGGGTCCCAGATTTTTTTCCTATTGTGCACACCCACCACACAGACCCATTCTCTCACATCTAGGCCTAACAGCCTTTTCCTGCGAGATTTGATGGCTAGAATTTATGCGTACTAGTACGTCAAAAAACCCTGCGCGTAAGTCGTACTAGTAGGGCCGAAACCCTGAAAGGGTTAAAGGCAACAGGTAAGCCAGATGAATTGAGTAGCATATTATAAAATAAATTATTTTTTTAACATTTTAAAATAAGAAAGATACATCTCATCAGAGAATTTGTTAATGCTGCTGTTGCTTATGGATCATTTCAATATGTAGAGATGTTAAGTAGCCAAAATATTTGATAATTCTGCATATGTAGTACCATACTTATGTCAGTTTTGCTATGGTATGTGCAGATACTGTGCTGTGCAAGAAAGGATTACTTCAATTGAGAGGGACCTTGGGTAACAGTGAAGAGAATCTTTTTGACATCAACAGTTTAATTTTTAATCTCTGCTGATTATTTTATCATGGTATGATAGTATTTCCATGGGAAAGTGGAAAAGAATTCTTCCTCCGTAAGCTATGCATGCATGTTATGAGGTGATTAAAATGCCAGGTGCAAGGGGCTAGTAACCCCTTCTCCAAGATAAATTACTAAATTTAAAGAGAGAAACATTCATTTTTCTTTTTGGGCCACCCTGCCTCGGTGGGATATGGCCGATTTGTTCAAAGAAGAATACATTTTTTATGGCCATGAGTGCAGAGCAACCTGTGCAGTCGAAGTTCTTTGAAAATGTCACAGCTACTACTGCTGAAATTGAGGACTGAACAATTGGGAAATTAAATTAAATCTCTTACATTTGCAGATTCTGGTGGAGACATGGATATTATTGTTACTTCAGACAAAGAAATCAAAGTTGGGGCAGTTAGGGAAGCTTTCCAGTTTATTTTTGGAAAGGCAACAGTGAGGTTAGTGATTCTTAGTTTTTTTTTTTACTAGAATTGCTCTCCCAGTGTTTAAATTTACATGCAATAAAGTTTATGAAGAGTATTTTTTCAAGATAAAAATTTTGATACTATACATCTAAAGTGAAAATGCACTTACCTAAAATACATTAGAATGTGACTATCATTATGTGAGCAACATCCTCTTAGTTTAGTGGGAGACAACCCTGTTTAGTGGGAGACAACACTGTTTAACAAGAGAACATTTTTAATATGCCTCGTTTCTTCATTAAGGAGCATGTCTGCTGATACTTGTTGTACAAAAATGTGAAAACTCTAGAAAAGGACATTATGATACTTCATTCATAATTCTTTCTTCACCTATACAAAAAAACAAACCACTAAACATGAATGATAATTTTGGAAACCTGTTACTTGACTGATATTTTGGCACTCCCCCAACGTAATTTTTATTTTTTTATGCAGTATAAATACGGCCTCTCCTCACTTGGCGACGTACTAATTTACCGACCACTCGGTCTTATGACCAACATGCAAACCTAAATAATGTATACAAGAGCTGATTTCCTCTATTATGTTTATTAAAGTATACTACAGTAAACTACTGTATGAACAGTAGAATCAGAGGTCACTGTCAGGACCTCTGATTCTAAACTCTCGTTCTGTTTAAAAAAAAAAAAAAATTCTCACCAAAATCTTCAGAATATTTTTGTAAGCGTTGTAAAACCAAAAAAAAAAAAATTTTGCAATCATTACTTACCGAGTTAGAGAGGTGAGAGGTTCACAGAGTGAACTGCTTATGGCAACATCTGTGACTGCTGGTCACTAATATTATTTTTATTGTACTTTTTTTTTTATTTTTTCAAGTAACTTTTGTGGCCTGTGAGACCAATATAATGTATGTATGTATGTATGTATGTGTATATGTGTATATGTGTATATATATATATATATATATGTATATATATTATATTTATATATATATTATATTTATATATATATTATATTTATATATATATTATATTTATATATATATTATATTTATATATATATAGTAGGTTGGTAGACAGCAACCACCCAGGGAGGTACTACCGTCCTGCCAAGTGAGTGTAAAACGAAGCCTGTGATTGTTTTACATGATGGTAGGATTGCTGATGTCTTTTGTCTGTCTCATAAATATGCAAGATTACAGGCATGTCTTGCTACTTCTACTTACACTTAGGTCACACTACACATACATGTACACATTTATTTATACACACTCATCTGAGTTTTCTTTGATTTTATCTTAATAGTTCTTGGTCTTATTAATTTTCCTTTTATATCCATGGGGAAGTGGAATAAGAATCTTTCCTCCGTAAGCCATGCGTGTTGTAAAAGTCAACTAAAATGCCGGGAACAATGGGCTAGTAACCCCTTTTCCTGTAAAGATTACTAAAAAGAATAAGAAGAAGAAAATTGTCAAAGTGGGAAGTCTGAATGTGCGTGGATGTTGTGCAGATAAGAAAGAGATGATTGTGGATGTTATGAATGAGAAGAAGCTGGATGTCCTGGCTTTAAGTGAAACAAAGCTGAAGGGGGTGGGAGAGTTTCAGTGGAGAGGAATAAATGGGATTAGGTCAGGGGTTTCAAATAGAGTTAGAGCTAAAGAAGGAGTAGCAATAATGTTGAAGGATAAGCTATGGCAGGAAAAGAGGGACTATAAATCTATTAATTCAAGGATTATGTGGAGTAAAATAAAGATTGGATGTGAAAAGTGGGTTATAATAAGCGTGTATGCACCTGGAGAAGAGAGAAGTGTAGAGGAGAGAGAGAGATTTTGGGAAATGTTGAGTGAATGCGTGGGGAGTTTTGAATCAAGTGTGAGAGTAATGGTGGTTGGGGATTTCAATGCTAAAGTGGGTAAAAATGTTATGGAAGTAGTAGTAGGTAAATTTGGGGTGCCAAGGGTAAATGTAAATGGGGAGCCTTTAATTGAGCTATGTGTAGAAAGAAATTTGGTAATAAGTAATACATATTTTATGAAAAAGAGGATAAATAAATATACAAGGTATGATGTAGCACATAATGAAAGTAGTTTATTAGATTATGTATTGGTGGATAAAAGGTTGATGGGTAGGCTCCAGGATGTACATGTTTATAGAGGGGCAACTGATATATCGGATCATTATTTAGTTGTAGCTACAGTTAGAGTAAGAGGTAGATGGGAAAAGAGGAAGGTGGCAACAACAAGTAAGAGGGAGGTGAAAGTGTATAAACTAAGGGAGGAGGAAGTTCGGGTGAGATATAAGCGACTATTGGCAGAAAGGTGGGCTAGTGCAAAGATGAGTAGTGGGGGGGTTGAAGAGGGTTGGAATAGTTTTAAAAATGCAGTATTAGAATGTGGGGCAGAAGTTTGTGGTTATAGGAGGGTGGGGGCAGGAGGAAAGAGGAGTGATTGGTGGAATGATGAAGTAAAGGGTGTGATAAAAGAGAAAAAGGTAGCTTATGAGAGGTTTTTACAAAGCAGAAGTGTTATAAGAAGAGCAGAGTATATGGAGAGTAAAAGAAAGGTAAAGAGAGTGGTGAGAGAGTGCAAAAGGAGAGCAGATGATAGAGTGGGAGAGGCATTGTCAAGAAATTTTAATGAAAATAAGAAAAAATTTTGGAGTGAGTTAAACAAGTTAAGAAAGCCTAGGGAAAATATGGATTTGTCAATTAAAAACAGAGTAGGGGAGTTAGTAGATGGGGAGATGGAGGTATTGGGTAGATGGCGAGAATATTTTGAGGAACTTTTAAATGTTAAGGAAGAAACAGAGGCAGTAATTTCATGCACTGGTCAGGGAGGTATACCATCTTTTAGGAGTGAAGAAGAGCAGAATGTAAGTGTGGGGGAGGTACGTGAGGCATTACGTAAAATGAAAGGGGGTAAAGCAGCTGGAACTGATGGGATCATGACAGAAATGTTAAAAGCAGGGGGGGATATAGTGTTGGAGTGGTTGGTACTTTTGTTTAATAAATGTATGAAAGAGGGGAAGGTACCTAGGGATTGGCAGAGAGCATGTATAGTCCCTTTATATAAAGGGAAAGGGGACAAAAGAGACTGTAAAAATTATAGAGGAATAAGCTTACTGAGTATACCAGGAAAAGTGTACAGTAGGGTTATAATTGAAAGAATTAGAGGTAAGACAGAATGTAGGATTGCGGATGAGCAAGGAGGTTTTAGAGTGGGTAGGGGATGTGTAGATCAGGTGTTTACATTGAAGCATATATGTGAACAGTATTTAGATAAAGATAGGGAAGTTTTTATTGCATTTATGGATTTAGAAAAGGCATATGATAGAGTGGATAGAGGAGCAATGTGGCAGATGTTGAAAGTATATGGAATAGGTGGTAAGTTATTAAATGCTGTAAAGAGTTTTTATGAGGATAGTGAGGCTCAGGTTAGGGTGTGTAGAAGAGAGGGAGACTACTTCCCGGTAAAAGTAGGTCTTAGACAGGGATGTGTAATGTCACCATGGTTGTTTAATATATTTATAGATGGGGTTGTAAAGGAAGTAAATGCTAGGGTGTTTGGGAGAGGGGTGGGATTAAATTATGGGGAATCAAATTCAAAATGGGAATTGACACAGTTACTTTTTGCTGATGATACTGTGCTTATGGGAGATTCTAAAGAAAAATTGCAAAGGTTAGTGGATGAGTTTGGGAATGTGTGTAAAGGTAGAAAGTTGAAAGTGAACATAGAAAAGAGTAAGGTGATGAGGGTGTCAAATGATTTAGATAAAGAAAAATTGGATATCAAATTGGGGAGGAGGAGTATGGAAGAAGTGAATGTTTTCAGATACTTGGGAGTTGACGTGTCGGCGGATGGATTCATGAAGGATGAGGTTAATCATAGAATTGATGAGGGAAAAAAGGTGAGTGGTGCGTTGAGGTATATGTGGAGTCAAAAAACGTTATCTATGGAGGCAAAGAAGGGAATGTATGAAAGTATAGTAGTACCAACACTCTTATATGGGTGTGAAGCTTGGGTGGTAAATGCAGCAGCGAGGAGATGGTTGGAGGCAGTGGAGATGTCCTGTTTAAGGGCAATGTGTGGTGTAAATATTATGCAGAAAATTCGGAGTGTGGAAATTAGGAGGAGGTGTGGAGTTAATAAAAGTATTAGTCAGAGGGCAGAAGAGGGGTTGTTGAGGTGGTTTGGTCATTTAGAGAGAATGGATCAAAGTAGAATGACATGGAAAGCATATAAATCTATAGGGGAAGGAAGGCGGGGTAGGGGTCGTCCTCGAAAGGGTTGGAGAGAGGGGGTAAAGGAGGTTTTGTGGGTAAGGGGCTTGGACTTCCAGCAAGCGTGCGTGAGCGTGTTAGATAGGAGTGAATGGAGACGAATGGTACTTGGGACCTGACGATCTGTTGGAGTGTGAGCAGGGTAATATTTAGTGAAGGGATTCAGGGAAACCGGTTATTTTCATATAGTCGGACTTGAGTCCTGGAAATAGGAAGTACAATGCCTGCACTTTAAAGGAGGGGTTTGGGATATTGGCAGTTTGGAGGGATATGTTGTGTATCTTTATATGTGTATGCTTCTAGACTGTTGTATTCTGAGCACCTCTGCAAAATCAGTGATAATGTGCGAGTGTGGTGAAAGTGTTGAATGATGATGAAAGTAGTTTCTTTTTGGGGATTTTCTTTCTTTTTTGGGTCACCCTGCCTCGGTGGGAGACGGCCGACTTGTTGAAAAAAAAAAAAAAAAAAAAAAAAAAAAATTATATATATACATACATACATACATACATGCATACAGTGGAACCTCAAAAATCGAACTTAATCCGTTCCAGGAGCTAGTTCTAAATTTGAAAAGTCTGAAATTCGAAGCAATATTTCCCATAAGAAATAATGGAAATACAATTAATCCGTTCCAGAAACCCAAAAATATTCACACAAAAAATACATTTTATAGAGATTAATTACAGTTTTACATACAACAAATACTATAGTTTTTAATTATGTATAGTAATACATATAAAATAACATTTTTACTTACCTTTATTGAAGATTGGTGATGGCATCTGGAAGATAGGGAGTTGGGGCTAGTGTTTGGAAGGAGAATCCTCCTCCATGAGGACTTCAGGTAAAGCCCTCTCTGGGGTTACTTCCCTTCTCTGTCTTTTAATGCCACTAGGACCAGCTTGAGAGTCACTGGACCCCGTCTCGCAAAATAACTGTCCACAGTCCTCTGTTTCTGGCGCCTCTTTAACATTTCCCTAAAATGGGACATGGTTCTGTCACTGAACTTGTTGCAAAGATGGCTTGTTTCAGCTTGCTCAGGGTGTTACTTCTGCATAAACATTTGGACATCATTCCACTTGGCACAAATCTCCTTAATCTTTGAAGAAGGCACCTCATCCACTCCACTCCACCTTTAGCAACATCAGCTTCCTTGATTTGTTCTTTCTTTGACAGGATAGAACCTATGGTCGACTTGTTTTTCCCATACATCCTGGCAAGCTCAACAAGTCTCACACCACTCTCATACTTCTGTATTATTTCTTTCTTCACATCTTTGGTGTTTCTCACTTTCTTTACCACAGGGGTACCACTAGCAAGTTTCTTTGGGCCCATGGCAGCTTATATCACAGTCCCACAAGCACTAAACAACGAAATAATCGTAAAATGCGTGAATGAGTGCGCAGGTTAGTGTTCACTCAAGCATAAACAAAGCTAGACTGCTGACGGTGCCTGCGCGGGGACGTGGACAGAGTGGGCGGCAGACAGGTCCCGTACCCGGCAGTCTGAAAATAGGGACACGTTTGATAATAGGGATACAGTTTGTCCGAAAAAATGGTCCTATTTTCAAAATGTTCAATATGTGATACGTTCGATTTTTGAGGTTCCACTGTACATGTATTTATATATATACTCGTTGTATGCAAGACAATAACTGCACACACATTATCATGATATTGCTGACATAACATGTTTACACAAACCCACACTGCATTCCTCACCACCCATGCTGTCTTTCCCACCACCCATGTGGAAATAAGTCACTTTGTCTGATTTTTCTGGTGGAAGGTGGAAGGTTGATGGTTGTCTGGGTTTTCAGTACTATTTCTGGTATCCTGGGCATTGCTTTCTGTCACAAACTCCTCAAAAACCATAAGATTCATCTTGACTGACACTTCAGTCTGTGTTAGAACTTGAGAAGAAAAAAGTCCCAGTTCGCCAGAGAGCGAGGTATTCCTTACCGCAAGGCTGGGTGACCAAGGTGTACTGAATTAGCACTCCCACAGTGCAATGAAGCTTCCCCAATTTTTTTTATACTGTGCAAACTAACGATGTAGACCCATTCTCTCACATGTAGGCCTACCAGCTTTCTCCCGCTAGATTTGACCTGCTAGAATTTTGGAATGTTAATACGTCACCAACACTGACTTTTAAGACGTATCTATATGGCACCAACAGTGAAAGGGTTAAAAATATACCAGAAATGTTATAAATAGTTTAAAAGTGACATAAAAAAATATCTAAAGATAGTTGACACAAACCAACTATCAGTATAATATGCTCTTTGCTAATGACCAATTCGCTTACCCACCTACTCTTAGGAACGGAACCCAGTCAAGTGAGGAGAGGTTGTAATGTAGTTTACATATAATAAATCATTGATAGGCACAAAAGAAAGCACTAATTATGCAATGCATTTCGAGCAAACAGATCCTAATACTTAAATGTTACATAAGATTTAGACTATTAATCATAACATTTGTATTCACATACAGTTTGCCCAAACTTTCGAAGAGAATAAGTCAGCATGCTTTCATTGTTTACATTATAGGAAATGAAAGTAATGTACGGTAATTTTGAAGTATTTTTTTTATAAATTTACAGTGGCATGGCAGCTCAAGCAGAGGGAGTAGCTGCTCAGCCAGTTGGATTTGAGGCTGCACTTGAGTCTGCTGAACAACGTATTAACTTTCTCAGGTCTTCAGGACGTGTACATCCACAGCAGCCTCTTGTATCAGTAGAGAACTTTATTGTTGAATGTACACCTGATTGGTAAGATATGTAAAATATTACAAGTTATCATATGAATTTTTTTAGCATTTCACAATCTTGGTAGATTATCCTTTAGATTAATACCATATATTTTTATATATGTAGTTTGTTTTAAGACACTATGTTTATCTATGAATGAATCAATGTATTTTTTATGTATAAAAGCAGTTAAAGTTATTTAAGTTTGTAAATAAAATTTAGAGAGGGTGTAGGCGTTACCAAAAATATAGTTCAGAGGACTGTGGAGGGGTCATTGTAGTGATTTGAGTATTTAAAGAGAATGGAGAAAAATAGGATGACTACTAGAGTATAAATCTGAGGTGGAGGAAGGGAGGGGTAGGGGTCATAACAGAAAAGGTTACAGGAAGAGGGTAAATCGAACACTGATGGGCTTGTGTGAGCACATTAAATCAAAGTGTGTAGACAAGTGGTTTGATGTGATGTTGAATGTATGCAAAGTAATTGTTATGAGGAGAATCAGGTACACCAATTCAGACCCCGAGTCCTGGAGGTGGGAAACAGTTCTGCACTATGGAGGGGTATAGATGATGTAGTTTGCAGGGCCATGTGTTGTCACTATGCTTCTGGCAAGAGAGCATTTGAACAAATGATGGTGAATGTTTCTTCTTTCATGGGGGGGGGGGTCACTATACTTTGGTGGGAGATAGCCAATGCATTAACCCTTTCAGGGTTTCGGCCGTACTAGTACGGCTTACGCACCAGAGTATTTGACGTACTAGTACGCCTAAATTCTAGCGCCCTCAAATCTAATGAGAGAAAGCTGGTAGGCCTACATATGAAAGAATGGGTCTATGTGATCAGTGTGTGCAGTATAAAAAAAAATCCTGCAGCACACAGTGCGTAATGAGAAAAGAAAACTGACCGTGTTTTTGGATTAAAACAGCGACTTTGCACTGTATTTTCGTATGGTATTTATTGTTGTATTCTAGTTTTCCTGGTCTCATTTTATAGAATGGAAGACATATTACAGAAATTGAGATGATTTTGACTGGGTTTACAATGAAAAGTACAGTCCTTGAAATTGAGCTCAAAGTAGCAGAAATGTTCGATTTTTACCAAAGTTCAAAAGTAAACAAATCTTGCTATGTGTCCAATACACGTCAACTGGCGAGTCTAATATTCTTTCACAAGTGCGCTGATATTATTTATACCATTTCTACACTAATGCAGTAGTCTGCATAACAGTATATCTTCTATTTTTTTGTGAGAATAAAAATTCAAAGTGGAAAGCAAAAGAATGTAAGAGGGGCATGGGGACGTGACTAATGAAAAGAGGAAATGTTATTTTAGTGCCAGGAATGTCTTTCTTGTTTATTCTGGACCCTATTCGGTAATTGGCATATTTTGAAATTTGTGTGAAATTGGCAAAATTGCTAAATTCTGACCACTGTATTGGATAGTTTAAATCGGTAAATGCGTGGTTTCTTGTACTCATTTGATAGAAAAAATGGAGTTCTAGCAAAATAGTTATGATTTTTGTTGACTAGTACATTGGAATTGGCCGAAAATAGGGCTCAAAGTGGGCAAAATTGCCGATGCGTAAACATTGTCGAGACCGCTAACTTTGCGAGAGCATAATTCTTTAAGTTTTCCATCAAATTTTGTACTTTTGGTGTCATTATGATCGAGAAAAGATTCTCTATCTTTTCATAAGAAATTTTTTTTTTTTTTTTTTTGAAATTTGGGCGACCCTGAGAACAAGTCTCTGAGAGGGCCTGTTGAACCTGAAAGGGTTAAACAAAGCAAAATTGCTGGATTTTTATGATATTTCTTGAACATGTGGATCAGTTGTAGTAAACTTTGACATGGCGCTTGTTAGGTGATACAATGAGTCATTTTGACCTTTGAGAAATTTTTCATTGAGAAATAATAATGCATCGTAACCACATCACCCATCAACAAACTGCCTCATCACCCAATAAAGGTCAGAATTTTATTAATGTTGCCAAGTTCTTCATTCATGCCCTTTGGAAACAAGGCTGATTCCCCAGGAATTGGATTCTTCATCATTATTACAGTATATTTTTCAAAAGCTGGAAATCATTAAAGGCTGTCTTTAGTAATACCTTTATTGTCATAAAAGGGATAATGCTAAGGTTTTGATAGCATGGGCAGCTTCATTATATATAAGGTAGGAATTTGTATTTTTTTTTTTCATATTCCCTTTATTTAAGCTTTTCTTTGGCTAAAGAACTTTTAAAGTCTCAAAGAGAATCTGAATTTTTAACAAACATTATTAAGTGGTACGGATCCCTCAATAAAATCACACTGCTACTATTGTTAATTTCGTACTGTACTAGTAGCTATCAAACAGCTTTTCTCAAGCATAGTCTCTGTTTAGAAACAGACATCTGTCTTATGTCATTTTCAAATTTTGTCCTTTTTATGAGACCTTCTGTTTTTCAAAAACAATGGCTAGTCAGGCCTACAGTATTACTGTAGGTTTAAGCCATCATTTGATTTTTAAAAACTCCCACTACACTCTTAGCTTATGCTTATTAATCATTTTGTATTCTTACACTGTTGTCACACCAGATTGGTGGTGTCTTAGAATGTTTTTCTGCAAGAATGTTGGTTTGATGTACAATTAAGAAATGTGAGCATTCATAATGTCATCATACATCAGCTGGTAAGGTGAGTGTGATGACAATGATGATTCTCAGGTAAAGTATTATTTTTTTTTTTTTTTTTTTTTTAACATTGGCTGTCTCCTACTAAGGCAGGGTGACCCAAAAGAAGAAGAAATGTTTTCAGAAAGTTTTTCTTCTGTTTACATTTAGTAATTTATACAGAAGGGGTTACTAGCCCCTTGCTCCTTTGTTTTTTTTTTTTTTTTAACATGACCAGGCCACTTGGGTGTTGAGCTTTGAAACCCTCTCCAGGTATGTACTGGCCATCTCCCACCAAGGCAGGGTGACAAAAAAAAAAAAAAAACTTTCACCATCATTCACACTATCACTGTCTTGCCAGAGGCATGCAGATATGATGGTTTATATGTCACTCAACAGCAAATATCCCAACCCCCTCCTTTAGAGTGCAGGCACTGTACTTCCCAGCTCCAGGACTCAAGTATGGCTAGCCAGTTCCCCTGAATCCCTTGACATAAAATTACCCTGCTCACACTCCAACAGTTCGTCATGACCCAAAAACCACTCGTCTCCACTCACTTCTAACATGCTCACACATGCCTGTGAATCAAAGTGCCAAATAATGTTGTTAAAGGTTTAAGTTTTGTCATAGCATGAGGTTCTTGCATAAAAAAACAGAATGCATCATGAGCCTCAAAACTTCATTATCCAGTTTGTCGGATACCATTAAAGCTTTTGGCACTGTGTAACTGTTTTACACAGTCTAAAGGGTTGCTCAATTACAAGAAGGACCTGTACCCTTTGTAGTCTTCTTCAAACATAAATAGCTGATATGATCTCCAAAGAAACATCTCTTGAGATTTACTATGCTCATCTCTAGTTGTCTTTTCAGCATGTTGGAATGCAAATATATCTTATGCTTGATCATTTTGTTTCTTGCCAAGGTGGGGTTTCTTGAGGTTGAAAACTTCTCTCCATTGGTTGATTTGATGTAGATGAATAATGCAGTCAGATTTAACATTTAATTGCTGAGTAACAAATGCATGTAGCTTGCTGCTGCCAGACTGTTTTGCAAATCTTGCACAATTCTAAATTTGTTCACATCTCTGACATGCTCCTATGGAAACTCTCGAGTAAGAAACATTTTGTCAGCTTACCAGGTTTCATCAGACACACACACAAGTGACTGCAATCCCTCAGCCTTCATGGAAGACACAGTCTTGTAGAGACTGACCATCTTCCATATAGGGTGAGGGACTGATCACCACAAACTACCTTTCCATTTCTTCAGAATCCAGGATTGTAATCACATCTGTAAATGAATGTTGAAGCTTGCTGAGCAGGTAAAAGGGTTCTTCAGTGAAGATGCACAAGTATTTCACATGTGTCTTATTCAGTAGTTTGTCAGCATTGTTTTTTTTTTTAATGCACCAGCCATATCCCACTGAGGCGGGGTGGCCCAAAAAGAAGTAAAGTTTCTCTTTTTAAATTTAGTAATGTATACAGGAAAAGGGGTTACTAGCCCCTTGCTCCTGGCATTGTAGTCGCCTCTTATGACACGCATGGCTCACGGAGGAAGAATTCTGTTCCACTTCCCCATGGAGTTAGCATTGTATACCAATCAAATGATTCTTAAGTACTTTTCATCCTTTCTGGGACTACCTCTCCATCCACCAAAAAAAAGAAATGGGATGAAGAGGGTAATTATTTAATCAGCCTCTCCTCACTTACCGATGTACTCGTTTACCGATGACTTGGACTTACGACGGGCTCTCTGACCAGTATGCATACCTAAATACTGTATAGAGCTGATTTCTTCTATTCTGTTTATTACAGTATACAGTACACTACTGTATAAACATTTAAAAATATACCATAAATGTTATAAATGATGCAAAGGTGACATTAAAATAATATCAAAGATGGTTGACATACCCACTATCATTATAGTATGCTCAGTATGCTCCTCACTTAGTGACAAATTGGTTTACCAACGTGGTCTTAGGAACAGAACTCTGTTGTTAAGTGAGAAGAGGCTGTACAGTAAAGTTAAAAATAAAAAGTCACAATACCATGGATGGAACAATTCACATCTTTAGCCACACTTGTGAGTGGAAACTTATGTCATTTCAGTCCATCCTGAATCACTGTCAAGTCACAGTCAAGTCACCACTGTGACTTGACTTGACAAGGTTTAGGATGGACCGAACATCTTAATAAGTTTCCTCTTATTATGGGATATCTGTGAACAGTATGGAAGAAGTGAATGTTTTCAGATATTTGGGAGTTGACGTGTCGGTGGATGGATTTATGAAGGATGAGGTTAATCATAGAATTGATGAGGGAAAAAAGGTGAGTGGTGCATTGAGGTATATGTGGAGTCAAAAAACGTTATCTATGGAGGCAAAGAAGGGAATGTATGAAAGTATAGTAGTACCAACACTCTTATATGGGTGTAAAGCTTGGGTTGTGAATGCAGCAGCGAGGAGGTGGTTGGAGGCAGTGGAGATGTCCTGTCTAAGGGCAATGTGCGGTGTAAATATTATGCAGAAAATTCAGAGTGTGGAAATTAGGAGAAGGTGTGGAGTTAATAAAAGTATTAGTCAGAGGGCTGAAGAGGGGTTGTTGAGGTGGTTTGGTCATTTAGAGAGAATGGATCAAAGTAGAATGACATAGAAAGCATATAAATCTATAGGGGAAGGAAAGAGGGGTAGGGGTCGTCCTCGAAAGGGTTGGAAAGAGGGGGTAAAAGAGGTTTTGTGGGCGAGGGGCTTGGACTTCCAGCAGGAGAATGAATCAAAATAGAATGACATGGAGAGCATTTAAATCTGCAGGAGAAGGAAGGCAGGGTAGGGGTCGTCCTCAAAAAGGTTGGAAGGAAGGGGTAAGGGAGGTTTTGTGGGTGAGGAGCTTGGACTTCCAGCAGGCGTGCATGAGCGTGTTCGATAGGAGTGAATGGAGACGAATAGTATTTGGGACCTGACGATCTGTTTGAGTGTGAGCAGGGTAATATTTAGTGAAGGGATTCAGGGAAACCGGTTATTTTTATATAGCCGGACTTGAGTCCTGGAAATTGGGAAGTACAATGCCTGCACTATAAAGGAGGGGTTTGGGATATTAGCAGTTTGGAGGGATATGTTGTGTATCTTTATACGTATATGCTTCTAAACTGTTGTGTTCTGAGCACCTCTGCAAAAACAGTGATAATGTGTGAGTGAGGTGAAAGTGTTGAATGATGATGAAAGTATTTTCTTTTTGGGGATTTTCTTTCTTTTTTGGGTCACCCTGCCTCGGTGGGAGACGGCCGACTTGTTGAAAAAAAAAAAAATCTGTGAACAGTGTATTAATTCAGATGATGTCTCCAACAGCTGGTTTGATCTTGGTTTTCTACTCTTGGATGACCCAGGAGAGGACATTGTCCTACAGACTTACACACAGGTGAGAAAGTGTTAAATTCATTTTTTTGTATATTTACTTAATAAAAATTTGATCTATTAGTAAAGATGAAGAGTCTCTCAATAAAATTGAAAATTAATGTTTACTGTGTTGGAAGAATTGTTAAGCTATTTGTGTAATATCCTGAAACCTTGTACAATCGATTTTCTGGAATTTGCATACTTTGTATTCCGTATGATTTGATCATACAAAGTTTTTACCAAATGCCATTTTGAAAATAGCTTCAATTTTTCAATTCTTTTCTTAGTGCCCATTGTCTTTTTTTTTTTTTTTTTTTTTTTTTTTATGCTCAACCTTAAATTAAAATATAACCCTCAGTTTGCTTTAACCCTTTGAGGGTTTTCGTCGTACTAGTACGTCTTACGCGTAGGGGTTTTTGACGTACTAGTACTCATAAATTCTAGCGGCCTCAAATCTAGTGGGAGAAAGCTGGTAGGCCTTCATATGAAAGAATGGGTCTATGTGGTCAGTGTGCACAGTCTAAAAAAAATCCTGCAGCACACAGTGCATAATGAGAAAAAAAAAACTTTGACCATTTTTTTTGAATAAATCAGCGACTTTGCAGTGTATTTTTGTATGGTATTTATTGTTGTATTCTAGTTTTCTTGGTCTCATTTTATAGAATGGAAGACATGTTACAGAAATTGAGATGATTTTGACTGGTTTTACAAAGAAAGGTGCCTTGAAATTGAGCTCAAAGTAGCAGAAATGTTCGATTTTTACCAAACTTCAAAAGTAAACAAATCGTGCCAAGCGTGCAATACACGTCAACTGGTGAGTCTAATATTCTTTCACAAGTGCACCAATAATATTTATACCATTTTTTACACTAATGCAGTAGTCTGCATAACAGTAAATCTTATATTTTTTGTGAAAATAAAAATTCAAAGTGGAAAGCAAAAGAATATAAGAGGGGCCTTGAGACATGACTAATGACTAAAGGAAATGTCATTTTAGTGCCAGGAATGTCTTTCTTGTTTATTCTGGACCCTATTCGGAAATTGGCATCTTTTGAAATTTGTGTGAAATTGGCAAAATTGCTAAATTCTGACCACTGTACTGGATAGTTGGATTTCATAAATGAGTGGTTTCTTGCACCCATTCGATAGAAAAAATGGAGTTCTAGCGAAATATTCATGTTTTTTGTCGACTAGTACAGTGAAATTGGCCGAAAATGGGGCTCAAAGTGGGCAAAATCGCCGATGCGTAAACATCGCCGAGACCGCTAACTTTGCGAGAGCATAATTCCGTAAGTTTTCTATCAAATTTCAAACTTTTGGTGTCTTTATGATCGGGAAAAGATTCTCTATCTTTTCATAAGAGAAAATAATTTTTTTTTTTTTAAATTTGGCCGACCCTGAGAACGAGTTTCGGAGAGGGCCTCTCGACCCTCAAAGGGTTAAAAATGTGCTCAATCTTATGATTGTCAGCTTTTCAACAGTTTAAAGCAACATTTAAAGAGACATGGAATTTTTTTTTTTAATAATTTTGACACGTAAAATTTCCTATTAGCCACAGTTTAACCCTTTCATTATCGGTCCTATAATATTATGGCTTGCAAGCCAGTGTCAATCCAATAATATTACGCCAAAATTCTAGTGGCTTCCATCTTGTGGGAGAAAGCTGGTAGGCCTACATATGAGAGTGGGGATCTGAGTGATCAGTGTGCACAGCATAAAAAAAAAATTCTGCAGTATGCGGTTCGTAATGAGAAAAAAAAAACTCCGACTGTGTTTTTGGGTTAAAACAGCAACTTTGTGGTGTATTTTTGTATGGTATTTATGGTTGTATTCTAGTTTTCTTGATCTCTTTTGTTAAATGGAAGATATATTACAGAAATAGAAATGATTTTGAATGCTTTATGGACTAAAAGTACCTTGAAGTTTAGCTCAAGTTAGCAGAAATGTTCAATTTTTGCCAATGTTCAAGAGTAAACAAATCACACAATGTGTCCAATACATGTCAATTGGTGGGTCTAATATGCTTTCACAAATGCGCTATTATTTATACCATTTTTACAATAATGCAGTAGTCTGCATAACAGTAAATTATTTTTTTGTGAATAAAAATTTAAAATGGAAAGCAAGCATAATATAAGAGGGGTCTGGAGAGGTGACTAATGAACAGAATTTTTTTTTATTTTAGCGCTAAGAATGTTTGCATTGTTAATTCTGGATCCTATTTTGAATAACTGCTTTCCTTGAGTTCTGTGTGAAATTAGCCAAACTACTAATTTCTGATCACTTTATTGGGTAGTTGAAATTGGTAAATGGGTGGTTTCTTGTACTCATTCGATAGAACAAAAGAGTTTGGTTGACTGGAACAATGGAATTGGCAGAAAATAGGGCTCAAAGTGGGCAAAAATCACTGATGCATAAATATCACAGACCACTAACTTCGGGAGAGCGTAATTCCATAAGTTTTCCATCAAATTTCTTACTTTTGGCATCACTGCCATTGGGAAAAGATCCTCTATCATTTAATTTTTTTTTGTTTAAATTCTTTGACACTGAGAGGAAGTTTGTGAGCAGGGGTCTCGACAGTGAAAAAGTTAAGGAAATGGGGTTGAACTGTGCATAAATTTTTGTGGATATATTTACATACAGTATAACTATAAATAAGTATAGTATCATATATTGTAGAGTATATACGCAGCCTCTCCTCACTTAGCTACGTATTCGTTTAACGATGACTCGGACTTATGACAGGTTCTCTGACCAGTATGCATACCTAAATAATGTATAATAGAGCTGATTTCCTGTATTCTACTCATTACAATATACGGTACACTACCGTATAAATTTAAAAATATACTACAAATGTTATAAATGGTGCAAAGGTGACATTAAAACAATATCGAAGTTGGTTGACACAAATCCACTACCATTATGGTATACTCCTTGCTTAGCTACGAATTCGTTTACTGACGTGGTCTTAGGAACGGAACTCCATCGTTAAGTGAGGAGAGGCTGTATATAAATATATACAGTATATTCATCATGCCGAATAGGTAAAACTGGCCAGTTAGCAAGAACTCATTTAAAATTATATTCTTGCAGGTAACGCCTGTCCCACTTGACTTTGTAAATCAGGCCCGAAATTCTACCCCGAAAGACTATGTGTTTAAAAATTCTGGCTTTACAACTACCATTGGTCAGATTGCCAGCCAGAATCTTCAGGTACTGATTCAACTATATTCTGTTCTTGTTATCTCATTTATTCAATGTGTGCTATTTCATATTTGGTGAAGTTTTGTGTATACAGTATTCTCTACTGCACTGTTTGGATTATGGATTTTTCCTGATATTCAAGTTTTCATTACCTTGTATATAACTGTTCATTTATAACATTTTGTCTTCGTTATTTTGTATAGGCGAATATATTCAAATTAGGGATAAAAGCAATGCAGTACAGTAGTTCAGTAGAAGACCATAGGTGCAGACATATTCCTTGGATATTTGGAGGCTTCATATTGGCCCTCAAAAATGATAAACTCTTAGGGGTAATATCTGTGGATGACCCTTTTGTTGGGTCTCCCTACCTCGATGGGAGGTGGCTGGTGTGTTGAAAAATATTACTAAGTTCGTTGAACTGTAATCAAACAGCTGTCAACATATGTGCCTCAGTATATACAATGTATATATACTAGGTTAGATGAGCAAGACATGTGCAGAACATGTCCCTCTAGACTGAGGGACTGATCACTTCATACCTATATCTCCACGTCTTCTGTTGACTCCTCTGTATTGCAACTGAGGAAGCCTGTTGATCAGGTGAAACGTCTCATGAATAAAGATACTGAACTGTTGCACATGTGTCTTACTCATCCACTTGTCTGTATTGAATACCATTAACTTTTTTTCTTTTTGAAGAAAAAAAAAAAAAAGGCCATTTCCCACCAAGGTAGGGTGACCTGAAAAAGAAACTTTCAGCAACATTCTCTATCATTGTCTTGCCAGGGGCATGCAGATACCACAATTCCGATGTCCCTCCAAACTGCAAAATATCCCCACCCCCCCTGCAGAGTGCAGGCACTGTTCTTCCCACCTCCAGGGCTCAAGTTTGGCTAACCAGTTTCCCTGAATACCTTCACAAAATGTTATGCTCCCAAACTCTATTTGTCTTCACTTCTAACACACTCACATGTGCCTGTTGGATGTCAAAGCCACTTGCATACAGAACTTCCTTTACCCCTTCCTTCCAACCTTTCCTAGGGTATCCCCTACCCCTCCCCTCCACTACAGATTTATACACCCTTCAAGTATCAGACAAAATAGAAAAAGCCTGTAATTACAGATTTTGTTAATGGTGATAATATCCGGATGTCTTCTGAAGCAGCAGACCAAGTCCTATGACTCTGACACATCCTGAATGGGCCATTGAGGCCACATCCAGAACTTGTCTGTTGTAATTGTTCCCTGAGCCATAGACCACTCACACCAGTTTATTGTTTGTGCCCACTCATGCACACACTGGTCATTTAGTTTCCAATATTTCATGGATTTACTGCTTTATGTAACTTTATTAACTTATTAAGTGGAATTTACAATGGTTTCTAAAGGAAGTGGTGATGCTAAGAAGAAATGTGTGGTTCTCAGTACTAAGCAGAAATGAACTACATGATAAAGGATGAGTCTGGCATCTCAAGTGTCCATGTCTTCTCAGCCATCTACATTATTTTCACTAGTAGAATAAAAGTTATTCCGAATCACCACTATTGATCACAGCAGTTTACACCTCATATCTCCAATAGGAAATGGCAATAAAATTATTGTAAATTAATTACAGTACTATAAAAATTAGTATTCAGTACAGTACTGTACTGTAGTACTATAGGTTACAATATATGTATTCTTAGTGTTCTGTTGTCTACTAAACCAATGGACCAAATCTGTTAGTTCAGAAGACAACTGGACCATCATGAAAATTTTTTTTTTTTTAATTAACACACTGGCCAATTCCCACCAAGGCAGGGTGGCCCGAAAAAGAAAAACTTTCACCATCATTCACTCCATCACTGTCTTGCCAGAAGGGTGCTTTACACTACAGTTTTTAAACTGCAACATTAACACCCCTCCTTCAGAGTGCAGGCACTGTACTTCCCATCTCCAGGACTCAAGTCTGGCCTGCCGGTTTCCCTGAATCCCTTCATAAATGTTATTTTGTTCACACTCCAACAGCACGTCAAGTATTAAAAACCATTTGTCTCCATTCACTCCTATCAAACATGGTCACGCATGCACGCTGGAAGTCCAAGCCCCTCGCACACAAAACCTCCTTTACCCCCTCCCTCCCTCCAACCTTCCCTAGGCCAACCCCTACCCCGCCTTCCTTCCACTACAGACTGATACACTCTTGAAGTCATTCTGTTTCGCTCCATTCTCTCTACATGTCCGAACCACCTCAACAACCCTTCCTCAGCCCTCTGGACAACAGTTTTGGTAATCCTGCACCTCCTCCTACCTTCCAAACTACGAATTCTCTGCATTATATTCACACCACACATTGCCCTCAGACATGACATCTCCACTGCCTCCAGCCTTCTCCTCGCTGCAACATTCATCACCCATGCTTCACACCCATACTTCACACCCATACTTCACACCCATACTTCACACCCATACAGGAGCGTTGGTAAAACTATACTCATGAAAAATTGATTTCATAATTTGAAGTTTTGGACAGTTGGCAGTATTGTACATACACCCCTCCCTCTCATCTTTTGTCCAATAATTAGTAGATTCACTGTCTATGGAAACAGACACAGGAATGAAATATGATGTTCTTTACTGACAACATTTTAATCTGCACTGGGCAAAGACTGGTCCTGGATCTCAGAGTATTAATTTTAATTATAGTAAGCTTTTATAAAGCTTCTCTATATAGTGTGATAATTTTTTTTTTGTAAATGCAGCTGAAGAGGTGCATCCAAAATTGAACAGCATGTAAAAAAGCCTTCATAGCATGATCTATTTACCATTTTTTCAGTTGCATTATACAGAACAACATTATAAGAGTGCTCACTGTAGTTACAAGACTCCTAAATATTCATGCTAATATAATGTTTCTTAAAGGAGGGGATGTGCATCACTGGGTCTTCAGAATTAAATTTTGGTTCACTTCTGTAAAGACAGCTACTCAATAATATGTTTCCCACTTTTGGCTACCCTGCCATGGATCTGCATGACACACTACCAACAGGAGTTAAGAAATGACTCGTTGCAGTACAAGTTTTTATTGGATCCCTAAGCTTGTTTGGAGGAGAAAGTAAAAGGAGACCTTTTTTAATACAACATTTCACCTATACGTATTAGGCTTTATCAAGGTGCTTAGTAGGTGAAATGTTGTACTAATAAAGGTCTCCATTTGCTGTATGTGTCTTTTTTACCATGTGTCGGCTATACCTTTGAAGAGTTTTGAGAGTTTAATTACTCTCGGAGCTCAGCCGTGGGCCAGGCTCATCTGGTGTTTGCCTGGTCAACCAGGCTGTTGCTGCTGGAGGCCTGCTGCCCCACATATCCATCACAGCCTGGTTGATCTGGCACCTGGTGAAGATACTTGTCCAGTTTCCTCTTGAAGGCTTCTACACTTGTTCCAGCAGTGTTTCCGATATCTTCTGCTACAGAATCTTACCTTTGATGAGTTTCGAGAATCTTACTACTCTCAGAGCCCGGCCATGAGCTAGGCTCGCTTGTTCAGCAACAAGTCATTTCATTACCTAACCAAAGTGAGGAATGGTTGTGTTTAAAATCTAATGTATTTCTCGTTTTCTATTTGGCCAGAGATGTATTAAACAGATTTGATAGGTGTGTGTGACAAATTTGGTTAAATATTAATGCAATGACTCACTACAGGTGCATCATACAATGTGGCAAGAGAGGTTAACAGGTGTGTCAAGAAGAGAGACAATAGTTCTTGCTGCTCGTACTCTGGCTGGCCTCTACAAATCAAGACTGTCTACTCTTTAGTACTGACTGAGGAGTTATATGGTGCCAATGAACTAAATAAATTAAGAGAACTCTTTAATAGTAGCAGAAAATTGCCTTAAATATTATATCATTAATCTGAATATCAAGTTTAATTTCAGTGGTGTGTATTAGAGCAGTCAATAATAACCTTTTTTACGTTTGAATTGAATTTGCTTTGGTATCGTATTCATATCTGAACCAGTTAACTAACTTTTTGTACTGTTTGGGCAATCTTGAATACAGTACTACTTACTTTAATACAGAGTTCTCGTTACGGATAGAATTATAAATTCTTATATTTTTCATATTAGCTTTCAATAAATTATTAGTACAGCAATTGTTTTTAAACAGTGTAACAATGAAAGTACCCACTTTTTTTCTCTCTTGTATTAAAGGGTTGTATATGGGGGTTACGTTGTCTTTTATGTTGCCTTTGGAGAGCATGAAAAAGTCTTGTCCGTGTTGACAAATTAATATTCGCAGAAACCAAAATTTAATTGTATTCATTGTTAAATGTTTTTGCACTTCATCTAATAACTAATATGTTACATTTTATCTTTATTGCTTTTATTTAATGTGCAAAGATAAATAAATTTGACACTTGAGGACATGGGACAGGTTTAAAACTAAGCCATGTTCAAAAAACCCAACAGTAGTGTCCTGAATTTATGATTATTATGCAGGTGACTGCTATATTATTTATTTAAGCATACTTTATTATGTTGTGCTTTTGTTTTAAGAGAAAGTAGTGTACTTTACCTCTCGTCTGTAATCTCATTCATATTAATTTTTCACACATTATGATATAGCATGGATTCTAATTATCAAATGTGTTTATTTTTTTAATTTTAGTTGTGCTAGGATTTGCATACAACTGTTCAGTGAAGCCTCCTTGTTTATGGGTTGCATTATTTTAGACCCAACGATTGTGAAAAACTCTCAGATATGCTAAGTGGCTGTCTACTTGCCTTGTATGCCCCGTACATGCTAGCACGCAGTTCTGGTATTTCCTTACATACTCAGATATAGACTATCTCAAAATATTGCTGTAATTATGTTCATGTTGACACCCTTAAGAAAAAGTATCCAAAAAGAAATAAGACTTGGGTGTAGAAAATGCAGTGAGCACATTGTGTTCAATTCCACATTTTAAGTCTTTTGCTGTGAGTGAAAAAATATGCAGCACTGACATTGATACTCTGGCACTCCACTAAACTCCCAATTTTTAGAAATTGATCCCTTCTGTTAAAGTCCAGTTAGTGAATAAAGATGCTTTAAAAGAAGAAACTTCACTTTATTACAGTAAGACCCCTGTACAGTGGACCCCCGGTTAACGAACTTTTTTCATTCCAGTAGTATGTTCAGGTGCCAGTACTGACCGAATTTTTTCCCATAAGGAATATTGTGAAGTAGATTAGTCCATTTCAGACCCCCAAACATACACGTACAAACGCACTTACATAAATACACTTACATAATTGGTCGCATTTGGAGGTGATCGTTAAGCGGGGGTCCACTGTATTTGCAGTTCCAGTTATTCGCTGTTTGCCATGGCTCAAAAATAACCCTTAATTTTGCTCAATAATGGCCTCAGAGTGGAAGTTCTTCAAAACCTAAGAGAAGCCATGAAGTGCTTCCCATCAGTGAAAAAGTGGTAAATTACACACAATAAATTGAGAATTATCAATTAAACTTTATAATGGGTATGTATAGGACATATGTATAGGGTTCACTACTATCCATGGTTTCAGTATCCACGGTGGGTCCTTGGAACATACCCCCCACAGATACAGGGGTCCTACTATATAAGAATTCAGACACACTAAAAGTGAGGCATGATACAAAAACTAATGACGTTTGAAACTATCAGTATTTATATCATGTTAATGAAACCTTGCTCTCATGTTGTGCCCAGAGGCCTCCTGTGTGGAAAGGAGGAGCATCTCTAGTCAGAAGAGCACTGTCAACATCTCAAAATGTTTTGCATATTAAGGGAATTTCTGCCTGCACACCTAAATGTCCTCTACCTCTTTACAAATATTGTATCATGCTGAAATAAAGAATCTAATCTAATCCATGGCCCAAGACTATTCAACCTGCTACCAGCAGGTATGAGAAATATTGCATGAACAAATGTAGAGGTTTTCAAGAGGAAAGTGGATCAACCAGGCTGTGACTGCTATGTGGGCAAGTGGGCCACTAACACCAATAGCCTGGTCAAACAGGCAATGATCAGAAATGCTCAGCTTCAGGCTGAGTTTTGATGGTAGAAATTTTTTTGAAACCAGTCACGTGTATATCACAGAAACATCCTTAGAACAATTATTTTGCTGGGGAAGGGGGGTGTTACAACAATGGTTCCTGGAGGCCTAGTGTCATTGCTTCCCTGGAACTGTACCAGCAGTCAGCAACACCAGAGGCAGCTGTAGAGCTGAGGCAAGACTAATAAAGCAACCAGCAGATCAGAAGTTGGTCAGGGAAAGAAGAGTTTCACTTACATTAAAAATAACTTATTGGCCCATGTATGATTGCAGAGGATCTGTCTTGTGAACCTTGGGCAAGCCTGGCACCTAGCCAAAGTCACCCTCACTTGATCAAAAAAAGTAAGTTTCCTTGCATAGTCCTAAACACATGAATACCATCAATGACAAGGTCGAGAGATCAGTCTGATTTGGGAGAACACTATGCTAGGTAACCCCTGTAGGGTACTGCTGGATGTTTATATGGAGTGGAATACCTTGTCACAACAACTGTAGACCTAAGCACTATTATTTTTGTTTATGCTCTAAAGTTTTTGAGAACCTCACCAGAGCCTGGTGTAATATCCCTGGGTGGACCACGGATCAGGGATCACCGCCTGATTTCTTAGGTACAGCTACTGTAGTTTCTATACCTGTCACTTGGTATAACAGAAGACATTAGGCAAGACTGCTAAAGATACCTTGCCTTCAATGGCTGCAGATATCAAAGGTACACTGAATCCATGATCAGAATGTCAAGAAAGATGATGGTGAGCAATCCTTAAAACCAGATGCAATTAAAGACATGGCTGTTAGACTTTGCTATGAAAGTTAAGACACAGGTGCAACATCTGGATATCTTTATTGTAGACGTTTCGCCATCCAGTGGCTTTATAAATACAGATTCTAGGACATAATTGGAAGACAGGACATAACTGTCTTCCAATTATGTCCTAGAATCTGTATTGATAAAGCCACTGGATGGCAAAACATCTACAATAAAGATATCCAGATGTTGCACCTGTGTCTTAACTTTCATATTGTCGGTATTTTATACCTTTCTTGCACAGACTTTGCTATAAATTGGAAGTTCACCTCCATTCAGGTGAATCAAGAAGTGAGGAAAGGCCTTGCATAGATTTATCATGGATGTTCAACAGAACTGAATGAGGAAAGTGCCATCTCTGGCATTGGAGACCCTTGTAGGTTTAGCACTTCTTTTTTATTATAATAATAATTATCTGGTGGTGGATTTGAACTTGAATGTGTGTACAGTTGCACTTTGCACCAAACTTTTCAGAATCAGATATGAAACAATGGAAGTGAAGTGTGTAAACAAAGTCATCTAACCAACATGAGAGGAATGCCAGCTTTATGAGGGAGGGGACAAGCAGTAGAAAATAAACTCTCAGCAAATGGAAAAGCAAGGATACTTGCAGGACCTACCACTTCTGATGACTGATGAGCTGCCCACCCACAGTGGGTGGCAGGTGAGAGGCTCAGGGTTGTGATGTGACTGCTTCAAGAAAGGAGGATGAAGTTCTGCAGGGTGAGATGAAACTGGTCCCTAACTCAAGTGGGAGTTTGAGTGCTTGTCAACAAGTGTAATGCATTTAAACCTTTATAACACAGGGCAAGGATGTAGGCAGGATAGGAGGTCTGCCTGTTGCTGGTTTGGTCACTGGGTGATTAAGGTGCATGCTGACTGTATATTATATGACAACTCAGATGAGAGCCTTAGACCTAGCCTTGGGACCTGGCCCTGGTTAAACCAGCCCTGCCAGACCCCTGGGGTACATTGAAAGTTCCTGGGGAGTTGCTCTGAAGTTGAACAAAGAAAACTAGAAGAGGTGTAGTTTGTTAAACATTTAAAGCTAGATAAGATTTGTCTTTGGTCAGCTCACCATGAACCACAGGTTTCCCTTCCACAAATATATATCAGTCATTGGAAACCTCTGAGCTGAGCTTTCTTGTATCAACAGGAAGCATTTGGAATAAGTTATCTGGCTACCATGAAGTGGGTGAAAAAAAAACAATGTCTGGTGCTCTTAGAAATTTCAGAGTAGAGGTATGAAACCACACAAATTCTAAGAAATTAGTCCTCTTAGGGCACTGGGAAACTAGATGCAGGCTGTACAGTAGTTCCTGGTAGAGAGTAGAGGAGTGGGTGTTTATGCGACAACATCCTGGTTTTAAAAAGCAAGTCAGCATTGGAGGCCAACTGTAAAAAAGGCCTCCTAGTATATGTGAGCAATCGCATATCGAGGGGAGGCACGGACATCTAATGTGGATTGAAATAGTGCTTCTGTTGACATACTAGGTGAAGAGAGGCAAATAATGGCTGTGTTTTGGTTGCATGCCAGGTGGCTAGCAGGACCCCACTGCAGAAGTTACTGCATAAAAGATACACTTGTGTAATCACACTACATAAGTACAATGGACTTTCTAATAATTTGAATACAGTGTATATTATTAAGGTTAAATTATATATTTCTTCTGTTATTCAGAACACTTATTTGCATAACACGTGCATATTTGGAATACACTTTTGAAGATAGAGCAAAAGATTTAAAAATGTCTAGGAATAGTTCTACTTGAGGCTACCCTCAATTACCAATTGTTTTTTCAGTGATAATTGTGAAATGCTACTGTTGATATCCCAGTTTACTTAGCTGGTGTGTCTGCACTGATGAAACAATCAACTATTATTTTACACCAGTATTCAGGAGTTATGTACCAGTGCTCACTGAACGGTTCCTCGTTGTTAAGTCAATATTATGTTAACATTTGTTACCAGTACTAATCCATTTGATGGAAATCTAAAGTTATTGCTTGTTCCACTGCTTGGTCTGTTATTAATCTTATTTTTTTCTCTTCCCTGAATACTATTCTTTTATTTTAATATACAGTATTTGTTCCTGTTTTCTTATGCACGTAAAATAAATATTTTCTAATTTTTTTTATTTTATTAACACATCGGCAGTTTCCCACCAAGGCAGGGTGACCTAAAAAAGAAGAAACACTTTCATCATCACTCATTCCATCACTGTCTTGCCAGAGACATACCTACACTATAGTTCAAAAACTACAACATATCATCACCTGTCCTTCAGAGTGCAGGCTCGGTGCTTCCTACCTCCAGGACAAGTCCCACTAACCAGTTTCCCCCTGAATCCCTTCATAAATGTTACTGTTGTCTTATTTTGTTTAAACTATTGGAAAATGTATTTTCCCTTTTAATTTGTATAAAGCCCGTGAACCATCAGTGAATTCTTAAGAAAGTTTTTCACGGCTTGTCTTCTCTCCCATGAGTATTTACATTTGGAAAGTTAATGTTCCATTATATTACAGCAGATGTTCGCAAGGCCAAGACAGACTTTACAACTACACTGAAAGTGACATGAAGTTAGGATAATCTGGAAACTAAAAAGAAATACTGAATGTAGTAGAAGTTCTATTTAAATAGTTACCGTATTTTCCAGCATATAAGGCGCATGGCATAAGTATCATAAAGGTAAATCAGTAATCATTCAAGAGTTAATTACCCTCTTACTTTATGCTAAAGCATAATCTAAACCCTACCCTTGACTGACCTTGAGCATGTAAGGCACAGGCTGATTTTCCAAGATTTTCTTTATGGGAAAAAGGCATGCCTTACATGCTGGAAAATACAGTATCTCCACCTTTTCTATACTCCAACAGTGCTGTATGATCCTAGTGGGTTTAGCACTTGGTTTTGAGAATAATTCTGTACTCCAATAATTAATTTCATATCCATTTTTAGCACAAGGTGAAATCTTTTCTCATAGATGGTATGCATTACTGACAAGTTGATGAATCAGACATGAGCAACACTTGGGTAACTTTACTGTTGAAAAGTTTCTCCTTCACAGCAGCCTTCTTCAGTCATATATATCACTAGTAGGTTTAATTTACCTCCCACTTAAAGTTCAACATCTTACTTTTCCCTTTCTCTCCTTGGGAAGCTCTGGTGATTCATGTTTGCTCTTACCCATTTTCATGTGAAAAAGCTTACTTGTCTCATACAACTTTATATTCACTCTTTCTTGATCACTTCCACTCTTGCTATTGCAGTGTACACTGGTTGTTCTAAATCCCCTGAGGCAGCAGTTTTTTCTGACTGAATTATCAGAGGTCATTTATTACAATTGGCTGGTAGTTTTACAGTGGAGTTATATTCAATTCTCTGTTATCATCCATTCTCATTGCAACCATGTCTGCCTTGTTATTCATTCATAGCTATTTCAAACTCCTGAGATGTGTTACAGCAGCGTCACTGTTGTATCGTGACATGTGAATGCTTCTGATAGGGTTAGTAACGAGATGCAGACGATGGTTGACACAATGACCGTAAGATACAGGATGACTGAGATGTTCCTGGAGAGAGAGCTTGCATACCTCCTTGACAGCCACTCACAATGTCATTGAGACAATTCTGCTTGAGGAAATTCCAGGTCGAGATAGCACCTACAGTATTAGGTCCATAAGTGGCTTTGCATCTGATTGATCTCCAGGGGGATTAAAAGGTTTCCAAGGAGATCGATGCCCCCCCTTTCAAGGAGGGCCCTTGGTGTGATGAGGTCTCTTGGTTTGAGCAATTAGGCATTGTGCTCCATTGGGCCAAGTCTATAATTACTTGCTGTTTGCTTTCCCCCCCCTCTTACCACCCTCTATTTTGCCTCATTGGGAAAATTTCTCTGTGGAAAAATGGGAACTGGCTCATCTTAGGACATGCTAAGTGACTCCTGTGACACAGAAGGAGCACCTCGCTTGTCTTTTAATGACAGAAGTACCGTACTATCAGACGTTGCCTCGTGATTTACGAGTGGCAACCACAGGTACGACTCCTGGAATTTTCCATCTCCTACTGTTGTTATTAGCTGAAGAATAATTGCACATTTAGAGCTGTAGCCTAATTAGGCAGTTTATCTAAGCTAACGTTGGAGGTGCCACCCTTGTATACCAAGAAGATACATAACAGGGACTTTAATAACTGTATGACACACACTAAGGACTCAAAGGCCTGTGTGACATGCACTAAGGATTTCAAGACCTGTATGACACACAGGAGCTTCAAAGACTGACAACAGGGGCTTCAAAGGACTGTATGACAACAGGGGGCTTCAAAGGACTGTATGACAACAGGGGGCTTCAAAGGACTGTATGACAACAGGGGGCTTCAAAGGACTGTATGACAACAGGGGCTTCAAAGGACTACATGTATATGACAACAGGGGCTTCAAAGGACTGTATGACAACAGGGGCTTCAAAGGGCTATATGACAACAGGGGATTCAAAAGACTGTATAACACAATAGGTGCTTTAAAAGGACTGTATGACACACAGGTCTGTATGATGCTAAAGGTGCTTCACAGCAATGATTTCTAATACCAGAAATTTAAATTAAAAAAATTACATAAACTTTTTCGTTCAAAACTTTTTCATTGAAGCGATACTCAGGTCCCATAATTAATCAACAAAATTAGTGTAGGACTGTTAGTGCGTAGCACCAGGACCACTGACTTCAGGCACCAGGACCACTGACCTAAGGTGCCAGGACCACTGACCTCAGGCACCAGGACCACTGACTTCAGGCACCAGGACCACTGACCTCAGGCACCAGGACCACTGACCTAAGGTGCCAGGACCACTGACCTAAGGTGCCAGGACCACTGACCTAAGGTGCCAGGACCATTGACCTAAGGTGCCAGGACCACTGACCTAAGGTGCCAGGACCACTGACCTAAGGTGCCAGGACCACTGACCTAAGGTGCCAGGACCATTGACCTAAGGTGCCAGGACCACTGACCTCAGGCACCAGGACCACTGACCTCAGGCACCAGGACCACTGACCTCAGGCACCAGGACCACTGACCTCAGGCACCAGGACCACTGACCTCCCATTCTCTCCCCCCTCCCAAGATACAGTAAGACCCCTTACAGATTTAGCGCTCCTTCCATGAATGTAGTTAACATTACTTTAGGTGTTGTGCAGTGAAGGGATCCTGATCCAAGGAATTGGAGACACCCATTCGTTGGACCGATCAGCATTTCGGTTTCTCAACCCCTATGGGTTTAGCGCTTCCCTTTAATGAAAATGAAAATATTTATTTCCTTGCAAAGCTTACCATGTGTGGTTTACATAATAAAATATTAATTACAAAGAAGGCCACTAGCATGCCTAGGCATTTATATGATTTACTAAAATCTGCTAGTCTCTTGTTTCGCTCGAGGCCAGTCTGTGGTGTCCGCCTGTCTGTACTCACCTACATGTGGCTGCAGGGGTCAGTTCACAGCTCCTGGCCCCAAACTCTGCTGGGTCTAGGCCCTTTATTGGGCATGTCATCCCCCTGGATGATCTGAACACACGTTTTTTCAATGGATTATTTGGAGCCCTTGCCCCATAGAGGGTTTTTAAGTTCATTCTCTCAGCTCCAAGACCTAATCCTACCTGTCTGCAAGCCTTTTCCTGTATGTCCGATGTCAGCTTCCTGCATGTAAATCCAGAGAGAGAAAGAGAGAACGAGAGAGAAAGGGCAAGAGAGAGAAAGGGAGAGAGAGAGAGAGAGAGGGGGAGAGAGAGAGGGGGAGAGGGAGAGGGAGAGGGAGAGAGAGAGAGAGAGAGAGAGAGAGAGAGAGAGAGAGAGAGAGAGAGAGAGAGAGAGAGGGAGAGGGAGAGGGAGAGGGAGAGGGAGAGGGAGGGAGGGAGAGAGAGAGGGAGAGGGAGAGGGAGAGGGAGAGAGAGAGAGAGAGGGAGAGGGAGAGAGAGAGAGAGAGAGAGAGAGAGAGAGAGAGAGAGAGAGAGAGAGAGAGAGAGAGAGAGAGAGAGAGAGAGAGAGAGAGAGAGCAGTATCTTGAGAGTGGAGAAATAGAAGAGGAAGAGAAGGAAGTTATGGGAAGCGAGTGGGAGGACAAGTGGGTGTGGCAGCGGGTGGAACACAGCTGGAAGGATGGCCGGAGGTAACAAGTTCTTGGCGCAAGTTAGTGAGGAGAGTGAACTCTAACTTGACTCCAGGGTAGTCGAAGTGAGTCTCACTTCTCTTGACAGCTGTGGGTCGTGATGGTTATATCTGCTGGTTGTGGTTATAGCTGTTGTGATGGTTATAAAAGGCTCGATGATTCAGGTTGCACCACCTTACATGACGCAGGCAACAACACTTTACATGACGCAGGCAACAACACTTTACATGACGCAGGCAACAACACTTTACATGACGCAGGCAACAACACTTTACATGATGCAGGCAGAAACACTTTACAGAGTGCAGGCAACACTTTAGAGGACTCACGAAATCGTAATGATAGGATTGCAAACAAACCATACCACTTGTTGAAAATACTGTATATATTTTCCGGAAATACGGTAATTTATAGGTAAATAGATGCCCTATATTGTATTTTTAAAAGAAGTATGTTATCGAAAATGGGAAACCTGCAGCTAGGGAAGACAGTCGCCATTTTGGTTTTTGAATTGGATACAACGTTAGTGTAATGGGAAGGAATTTTTGTGCTCTAGAGGTTAAAATTGGGCTGACACCTCTCAAATAGGAGGCGAAATTGTTGGATGTGCATTCCTGCATAACTTGAGGTATCAGGCGACAGGACAGGACAACTCCAGGAACCTCAGATAAGCTGTCTAATTTATGTTTAATTTCTGCCCAGTAAAATTTCCATAAATGTAGGCAAAAAGGGGGGGGGGGTCCTGTACATGACACATTAATCTCCAGCCAAATTGGTGAGTGTTATGATTAAGATATTCTCTTTCTGTTATATAAATGTGTGTATATACTATAATCCTTTTTTAATTTTAATATACAGTCCACAAATTTATATATTTACCAGCATTCCTGGTGATGTATATTTCATTAATAATTAATAGGTCCAGAGCAACTTGTGGATATGACAGTGGTAGGTATCGAAGGGGGACATTTTTTGCGACCTAGGTGTCCCAAATTCCTACTTGTCTAACTGATAAATAATAATTATCTATGTTCATTTACTGTTATGTATATAATGATACATCCAAGTAAATGCAATTTTCCACACCACTAGTACAAGAATATAAACAATAATAGTAAGAACAAAAACAGGAGCTGCAGCACCGCTAGCAACAACAGAATCGTAAACAAAAGCAGCAGCAACAGTAGCACAAGTAACAATAGCAGCACAACATAACCAACAATAGTAGAAACCAGAGCAGCAGCAACAGCTGCAGCACCGCTGCCACTAGCAGCTGTATCAACAGGAGCAAAAATAAGAACAAAAACAGCAGCAACATTAGCATCAAGAGCAATAAGAGCAAAAACAGCAACAGCCACACCAGCAATAACAGCAACATCAACTGCAAGAGCAGCAACAGGAACTACAGCAGCATCAACAGCAACAACATCAACAGATAATCAAGCAAATATTTCACTTTTCACCAAGGAAAAAAAATTAGGCCGTCAATTATAAAGAGTTTTTGCGTAGCTGCGATGAGTTTAAAATTAATTTTACTGTATTTGATAGATTTTTTTGCCTAGTAACGTTTTATTTACGTCTTACTGCTCCAAAGTCAAAACCAAAACATTTTAGCTTATGCTGATCTATAATATATATATATATATATATATATATATATATATATATATATATATATATATATATATATATATATATATATATATACATTTTTTTTTTATTCACCGGTATTCTCCCGGCCCGGGTCTTTTCCAAGTAGTGGTGACCCGGCCTTGGCTCCCTATCTGGGGAGTGTCTCGAGACTTAAGTCTCCCATGGGAGGAGATACAAGTACCTCCTCATCTTTGGGACCAAGTGTCCCCAGGCCTAGCCACATTCCCCGCCCTCACGGGGCTCGTAGGGAGAAGCTAGGCCTCTGGTCTGCCATCTACCCCGCCTCAAAGGGGCTCGTGGGGATGGCAGTCTTATGAGCTGCAGATGGTAGCAAGCTCAGGCCTATATATATATATATATATATATATATATATATATATATATATATATATATATATATATATATATATATTACACATTTAACACTGGACGCGGGAATTTTCTTTATTATACTCTATTTTGGGAGGGAAGATCAACTATCAACCCTCGCTCAGTAATAGAGGCAAAATTAACTATCAACCTACGGGCAGTAACAGAAAGCTAACTATCCGTCTATGATCCTTGTGGTTTTAGCGCTTATAGTTATAGTAATAACTATCCATCAGAGGGGTGGTAGTATACCTTAGTGCTGGGCTTCGAAATGCGCCGAGGTAAGATAACACCACCGAGTCTGTAAAACTGTGAAAAAAATAAAAATATCCTCTTAGCACTAAGAACAAAATTCCTCCAAGAATGTCGGGATATTTTGCCTTCCTTGAATGTTGGAAATACAGTGGACCCCCGCATAACGATTACCTCCGAATACGACCAATTATGTAAGTGTATTTATGTAAGTGCGTTTGTACGTGTATGTTTGGGGGTCTGAAATGGACTAATCTACTTCACAATATTCCTTATGGGAACAAATTCGGTCAGTACTGGCACCTGAACATACTTCTGGAGTGAAAAAATATCGTTAACCGGGGGTCCACTGTATTTATATAGGGGTCCTGACCTATGTCACAGGTCTTCAACCATATTAAAGACTACCAAAGTGGTGACATCTGTAAGACCTTCCAAGTTATCGCTATATTCGCTGCATTTAACCTTTATAATTTATTTTTGAGATGTGAAAAAAAAGAAAAAGGACACCCTTTGAAGTGTCAGAAATATCTCGGATATTATCATAATGGGAGGCTTTAATCCACGGCTGGCGGATTTAGGAGACGCCACAACTAACAAATGGGAGGGTGTTTGCTTGATACCTTGAAGAAAGTAACTTCTTGATGTACAGCCTCGCCCAGATAACGTCACCCATCTCAAGGAAGGTAGTCCAGATTATATCGTCAGTCATGGACTCTGACGCTGCTGTTCATGGATCTATTTTGTGTGTGTGTGTGTGTGTGTGTGTGTGTGTGTGTGTGTGTGTGTGTGTGTGTGTGTGTGTGTGTGTCGTGCCGAATATGTAAAACTGGTCAATTAGCAAGAACTCGTTTAAAATTAAGTCCTTTCTAAAATTTTCTCTTATACGTTTAAAGATATATTTTTTCATTAATATTAATGTAAAAATTTTTAATTTTACACCAAAAGAATCTTAGAAAACTTACCTAACCTTATTACAACAAGAGCAATTTATTTTAGCCTAACCCAACTAAATATATTTTAAATACGTTTACAATAATTTAGTACTAAACAAACACAATCAAATATATTTTTTTTTCGTAAGGTTCAGAATGATTTTGGCGAAATTATTGCATACACAAATTTTCACTTGCCCTATATGGCAATATGAGCGTTGCTATTTAAGCCAAGATCGCAAGTTCTGCCTATTCGGCACGACATTATATATATATATATATATATATATATATATATATATATAGATATATATATATATATATATATATATATATATATATATATATATATAATGCTCAAGCACACCTCTGCTTGAGCATCACTCACCCACGACGCACAGACATGCTACTTGACTAATGGTCTAGAGTCTGCAAGGCTTGCTCCTAGAGCATTCAACTTCTCATGTGAATAACCAACAATAATATTAGCAGGAAGCTTAGAATACTGCTCGTGAGAAGATAGACATAACACATTCTGAGCATTAAACTACAATAAAACAAAAGATAGTCGCTTCACCTGGCGAGAGGGTTGTTGCCCAACAATCAAGGAGAGGGTTGTTGGGCAACAACCCTCTCCTTGATCTGTGTAGGTCCAGTAAACTGGATAGTGTCCTACCTGACTGCTGGACACAGTCTCTCATCGTGCCCACACCAAAATTCCAAACCCTCACAAGTTTAGACCAGTCTCGTTAGCATCCTGCGTATGCAAAATTCAACTAAATTAAGTCTCTCCTAATCTCTCTATATTTACCTGAGAGAAGGACCTAAACTGCCTTTGATAAGTACTTCACCAGGCAGAGACCTGGTACAAAGTTGGCCTTTGTTGACCCCTCGGAGCTGCTTTTGACACAACCAACAGAAACCTATCTTGGAACATACAGACAATTTTGGAGGGAAAACTACTAACTTGGATCTAAGGGTACCTGACGAACAGACCAGCCTCAGTCATATATACATAGGTGTCAAGAATACCACCAGTGCTTTATGTGAGCTTAGCACACCTCAGCGTGGAGTGCTCATCATTCTCTTGGATATTCTGATGCACAGGCTTGTATCAATATATCAGTAGTATACATTACCTACGAGTTGATGAACTAGACAAGGCTAAAACTAATGTATTGAACACCTGCTCCTAGCCTGTGAGACTAGTTACCTCATCTGCAAAGCTGAGGGACTGATAATTTTTTCTAGTCTTCCGTTCATGTCCCTGTATTCCATCGATAAACCCACTGGTTGGCGAAGCTTCTGCAAACAAAGATACGCAGATGTTTCACATGGGTCTAATAAACAGACTTGGGTCCGACTTTCCTACACAGTGGGCAGTCAACATTTTATGCAGTTATATCTGCATTTTTGCCAGCTCATCCAACAGTCTACAAACTCTCCTCGATGCTATGATGTCTAGCAACACTGACAGTGGTGTTGACATATCCACACAAAATCAACATTTTATGACCCAATGTCTGCACTAATCAATGACACCGACATCGAGATCTGTGTGAATACAAACATTTTGGAGATGAAATCATCTACGAAATTGAAAGCGACTTGTACCGCAGATTTGGAGAGAAATTTATGCTACTTAGGATACTTGTAGGAAAGAATATTGGCATCAACGTCAAATATGCAAGGTTGTTGTACATAATGTACATCAGATCTATCATTTCCACACACTTTTCTTTACTTGAAGTAATCCAGAATAAAAGCCATGCGGATAATTCTTTGCGCTCCAATGTGCACTAGAATCATAAACATGAGCTAAGAATCGTAACTTCTTACTGCATGTGAAAGAATAGTGCAGTTAAATAAGTTTCTGTGATAAGATTATGAAAGATCCAACGTCACTGGCACGGTTCAGGGATGTGTTGTGTCAAGCTTACAAGATGACGGTAACAAACCAGCTCATATTGACTTAAGAGACGGGCTGGAGTTTTGAGACTCTATGACCGCGGGTTCAATCCCGGCCGGGGGTATGGTTCAGCTCATATTCTATATAATGTAGTCAAACTGAACATCCATATTAAACGCAGTACGCTTGTCAATGACATTTCTTTCTACTCGCTACTTACCCCAGCATTCTCGTCCTATAAATACTCACGTATCTTTCACCCAGGTAGATCTGTTTGTGACTTGATAAAGTCCACTGTGTGGGCGAAACGTAGTCATTAAAGGATCACATTGTACTGCTTAATATTTCCACTCACTACCCACTGATGTACACGCCTGTCACTGAGAGCAAATGAGAATCCGCGTCGTCTCAAGAAGCAGTGCAAGAAACTGTTGCCACGCATGCAGATACCTTACTGCCTAGTGAACACCATGCTTGCACTGCCTAGTGAACACCACGCTTGCACTGCCTAGTGAACACCATGCTTGCACTGCCTAGTGAACACCACGCTTGCACTGCCTAGTGAACACCACGCTTGCACTGCCTAGTGAACACCACGCTTGCACTGCCTAGTGAACACCACGCTTGCACTGCCTAGTGAACACCACGCTTGCACTGCCTAGTGAACACCACGCTTGCACTGCCTAGTGAACACCACGCTTGCACTGCCTAGTGAACACCATGCTTGCACTACCTAGTGAACACCACGCTTGCACTGCCTAGTGAACACCACGCTTGCACTGCCTAGTGAACACCACGCTTGCACTGCCTAGTGAACACCACGCTTGCACTGCCTAGTGAACACCACGCTTGCACTGCCTAGTGAACACCACGCTTGCACTGCCTAGTGAACACCACGCTTGCACTGGCTAGTGAACACCACGCTTGCACTGCCTAGTGAACACCACGCTTGCACTGCCTAGTGAACACCACGCTTGCACTGCCTAGTGAACACCACGCTTGCACTGCCTAGTGAACACCACGCTTGCACTGACTGTAGGCCGCACTGTAGCTGCCTGAAAAATACACAAATGTATGAAGCTTATAAAAGCCAGTAGCATCAGACTAAATAACTAGCCCGGTTCATCACTGAGAATTAACAGCACTAGGATTTCCCACCAACATACAGAATACAAAAGGTGTACATACAGAAAAATACAGGTGTAATCTTTTGTAACTTTTGTGCTCTTCAAGCACTTGAGAACTGTACTTACGAAACAGCAACACGAAGACAATAACAAGACACGAAAAATAACCAGAGTAGTGCTTAGGACAAAGTTTTTCGTGTCTCATTTGTCAGGTTACCTTTCCATCACATCACTACACAAATAAACCATTCCCCCGGCCGGGATTGAACCCGCGGTTATAGAGTCTCAAAACTCCAGCCCGTCGCGTTAGCCACTAGACCAACTAGCCACAATAAGGACGTGGGAGAAACAAACTTGAGATGAGGTTTCGGTCCGACTTTGACCATTTAACTAGTTGCCATAAATATCATTCTATGTGCTGGTTATTTGTGTATTGTTCCAGTCACGGTATTGTGCCTTTTAAATCTTTACATCGCACTGTTGATGATTGAGACACTTATGCAATACATGGGAATCTTTGTTGAGGAAACGTTTTGCGCCACAGTGGCTTCATCAGTCAAATACAAATCATAAGGGTGTAAGGAGAGGAGTAGTTTGAGGTAATCAGTCCCTCAGTCCATCGACTCCAGGCTGAGGGACTGATTACCTCAAGCTACTCCTCTATTTACACCCTTCTGATTTGTACTGGACTGGTGAAGCCACTGTGTGGCGAAACGTTTCCTCATTTATCACATCACATTGTTCTTCAGATATTACTCCGTTATTCAGTGTAACTTTCGCTAGGTAGTTGAGTGTCATCACACAGTGGCCCTGTTAGGTAAGACACGTGCAACAGCAGTTAGGTATCTTTATTTCGAAACGTTTCGCCTACACAGTAGGCTTCTTCAGTCGAGTACAGAATAGTTGGTAGAAACAGAAGAGACGTCAAGATGTAATCAGTCCGCCTCGTCTTCAAGTCTCTTCTGTTTCTACCAACTTTTCTGTACTCGACTGAAGAAGTCTGCTGTGTAGGCGCAACGTTTCGGAATAAAGAAGCCTAACTGATGCATGTGTGTCTTACCTAACAACCTATCAGTATTTTATACCATTTTAATTTTCACACAGTGGCCCTTTTTCCTGGATGGTACTTCACATTCTTACTAAGTTTATTCAGGTATACACAAACACAGTTACATAGATTATCACAAATTATGTGTAGAATTACCCAAAAACGTCAAAGTGACTTATTTCCATTGGGGTGGTCCATGTCCACTTTCCAGAAAGTAAACAGGCAGGTCCAGCCTCGCTGGTTCATCATTGCTTCTTACTCCCATTGTTTCTTTAATGTGTTAATTTTGAAAATTTTACATTACAAGAAGCAGCTAGCTCATTCAGGTCTGTTAAACCCCAGAGATAACACAATTATACCGACATATAAATCCGTTTGAATAAATGTTTTACAATGCCGATATACTGATATATGCGATGTGTTCAGTCCGTTAGTCATGACTGATGGACTGAACACCGATTCCAGGCTGAGGGATTGATTACCTCAGACTCCTCATCTTCTACCTTTCTCTGCACTGGACTGCAGAAGCCACTGGTTGGCGAATCGTTTTCATAATAAAGATACCCAAGTGTTGCCCAAGTCCCTCATTTATCACATAAATCAGTGCTTGAAATCTTTTGTTGTCTTCGGTGTAGCTCTGGTTCTGTCTGCTTCCTCTGTCATCTTATCAATGACCTACATCGTTGTATCAATATTCTCAGCAAAGTCCTGGTATTTGGCGTCGAAATACTGGCTCCCTCACTCTTTCATATTAGTGTGAGTGTAAATGGTCCAAGTCGGACCGAGAAGTCGTCATAAGCTTATACGTGCAGGTTATTTGTGTATTGTTCACGTACTTTTCCAGGCACGGTTTTGTGCCGTTTCGTTCTTTTAAGACTTCAGGACTTGCGATAACTGAACCAGCTATATAATTCGAGAACTCATCGCAGGCTATAATCGTATCTTCAGGTCTCAGCCCACTATTGATCTGAAGTGATAATCTTCCCTTCTCTTGTCCCTTTCTCGATGTTTTTGTAAATTATTCCCAGCGGTAATGAAAGTGGTGAATGTTGACAGAGGTGGTGTCAGAATGAATACGTGGTGGTGATTGTGGGTTCTATTGATTTTGTGAAGTTGGAAGTGCATGATGGTGGTGGGAATGAGGGGTGTGTATAATATACATTATAATATATATATATATATATATATATATATATATATATATATATATATATATATATATATATATACGTATATATATATTATATATATGTCATGCCGAATAGGCAGAACTTGCTATCTTGGCTTAAATAGCAACGTTCATTTTGCCATATAGGACAAGTGAAAATTTGTGTATGCAATAATTTCGCCAAAATCATTCTGAACCTAACGAAAAAAATATATTTCACTGTGTTTGTTTAGTATTAAATTACTGGAGTTTACCTGGAGAGAGTTTCGGGGGTCAACGCCCCCGCGGCCCGGTCTGTGACCAGGCCTCCTGGTGGATCAGCGCCTGATCAACCAGGCTGTTGCTGCTGGCTGCACGCAAACCAACGTACGAGCCACAGCCCGGCTGATCAGGAACTGACTTTAGGTGCTTGTCCAGTGCCAGCTTGAAGACTGCCAGGGGTCTGTTGGTAATCCCCCTTATGTGTGCTGGGAGGCAGTTGAACAGTCTCGGGCCCCTGACACTTATTGTATGGTCTCTTAACGTGCTAGTGACACCCCTGCTTTTCATTGGGGGGATGGTGCATCGTCTGCCAAGTCTTTTGCTTTCGTAGTGAGTGATTTTCGTGTGCAAGTTCGGTACTAGTCCCTCTAGGATTTTCCAGGTGTATATAATCATGTATCTCTCCCTCCTGCGTTCCAGGGAATACAGGTTTAGAAACCTCAAGCGCTCCCAGTAATTGAGGTGTTTTATCTCCGTTAGGCTAAAATAAATTGTTCTTGTTATAATAAGGTTAGGCAAGTTTTCTAAGTTCCTTTTGATGGAAAATTATAAATTTTTACATTAACATTAATGAAAAAAAATATATCTTTAAACGTTATTTTTATTATCACACTGGCCGATTCCCACCAAGGCAGGGTGGCCCGAAAAAGAAAAACTTTCACCATCATTCACTCCATCACTGTCGTGCCAGAAGGGTGCTTTACACTACAGTTTTTAAACTGCAACATTAACACTCCTCCTCCAGAGTGCAGGCACTGTACTTCCCATCTCCAGGACTCAAGTCCGGCCTGCCGGTTTCCCTGAACCCCTTCATAAATGTTACTTTGCTCACACTCCAACAGCACGTCAAGTATTAAAAACTTTATGTCTCCATTCACTCCTATCAAACACGCTCACGCATGCCTGCTGGAAGTCCAAGCCCCTCGCACACAAAACCTCCTTTACCCCCTCCCTCCAACCTTTCCTAGGCCGACCCCTACCCCGCCTTCCTTCCACTACAGACTGATACACTCTTGAAGTCACTCTGTTTCGCTCCATTCTCTCTACATGTCCGAACCACCTCAACAACCCTTCCTCAGCCCTCTGGACAACAGTTTTGGTAATCCCGCACCTCCTCCTAACTTCCAAACTACGAATTCTCTGCATTATATTCACACCACACATTGCCCTCAGACATGACATCTCCACTTCATCCAGCCTTCTCCTCGCTGCAACATTCATCACCCATGCTTCATGCCCATACAAGAGCGTTGTTAAAACTATACTCTCATACATTCCCCTCTTTGCCTCCAAGGACAAAGTTCTTTGTCTCCACAGACTCCTATCTCCACTTCATCCAGCCTTCTCCTCGCTGCAACATTCATCACCCATGCTTCATGCCCATACAAGAGCGTTGGTAAAAATATACTCTCATACATTCCCCTCTTTGCCTCCAAGGACAAAGTTCTTTGTCTCCACAAACTCCTAAGTGCATCACTCACCCTTTTCCCCTCATCAATTCTATGATTCACCTCATCTTTCATAGACCCATCCGCTGACACGTCTACTCCCAAATATCTGAATACATTCACCTCCTCCATACTCTCTCCTTCCAATCTGATATCCAATCTTTCATCACCTAATCCTTTTATCCTCATAACCTTACTCTTTCCTGTATTCACTTTTAATTTTCTTCTTTTGCACACCCTACCAAATTCATCCATCAATCTCTGCAACTTCTCTTCAGAATCTCCCAAGAGCACAGTGTCATCAGCAAAGAGCAACTGTGACAACTCCCACTTTATGTGTGATTCTTTATCTTTTAACTCCACGCCTCTTGCCAAGACCCTCGCATTTACTTCTCTTACAACCCCATCTATAAATATATTAAACAACCACGGTGACATCACACATCCTTGTCTAAGGCCTACTTTTACTGGGAAATAATTTCCCTCTTTCCTACATACTCTAACTTGAGCCTCACTATCCTCGTAAAAACTCTTCACTGCTTTCAGTAACCTTCCTCCTACACCATACACCTGCAACATCTGCCACATTGCCCCCCTATCCACCCTGTCATACGCCTTTTCCAAATCCATAAATGCCACAAAGACCTCTTTAGCCTTATCTAAATACTGTTCACTTATATATTTCACTGTAAACACCTGATCCACATACCCCCTACCTTTCCTAAAGCCTCCTTGTTCATCTGCTATCCTATTCTCCGTCTTACTCTTAATTCTTTCAATAATAACTCTACCATACCCTTCACCAGGTATACTCAACAGACTTATCCCCCTATAATTTTTGCACTCTCTTTTGTCCCCTTTGCCTTTATACTAAGGAACTATGCATGCTCTCTGCCAATCCCTAGGTACCTTACCCTCTTCCATACATTTATTAAATAATTGCACCAACCACTCCAAAACTATATCCCCACCTGCTTTTAACATTTCTATCTTTATCCCATCAATCCCGGCTGCCTTACCCCCCTTTCATTTTACCTACTGCCTCACGAACTTCCCCCACACTCACAACTGGCTCTTCCTCACTCCTACAAGATGTTATTCCTCCTTGCCCTATACACGAAATCACAGCTTCCCTATCTTAATCAACATTTAACAATTCCTCAAAATATTCCCTCCATCTTCCCAATACCTCTAACTCTCCATTTAATAACTCTCCTCTCCTATTTTTAACTGACAAATCCATTTGTTCTCTAGGCTTCCTTAACTTGTTAATCTCACTCCAAAACTTTTTCTTATTTTCAACAAAATTTGTTGATAACATCTCACCCACTCTCTCATTTGCTCTCTTTTTACATTGCTTCACCACTCTCTTAACCTCTCTCTTTTTCTCCATATACTCTTCCCTCCTTGCATCACTTCTACTTTGTAAAAACTTCTCATATGCTACCTGGAGTTTACCTGGAGAGAGTTCCGGGGGTCAACGCCCCCGCGGCCCGGTCTGTGACCAGGCCTCCTGGTGGATCAGAGCTGATCAACCAGGCTGTTGCTGCTGGCTGCACGCAAACCAACGTACGAGCCACAGCCCGGCTGGTCAGGAACCGACTTTAGGTGCTTGTCCAGTGCCAGCTTGAAGACTGCCAGGGGTCTGTTGGTAATCCCCCTTATGTATGCTGGGAGGCAGTTGAACAGTCTCGGGCCCCTGACACTTATTGTGTTGTCTCTTAACGTGCTAGTGACACCCCTGCTTTTCATTGGGGGGATGTTACATCGTCTGCCAAGTCTTTTGCTTTCGTAGTGAGTGATTTTCGTGTGCAAGTTCGGTACTAGTCCCTCTAGGATTTTCCAGGCGTATATAATCATGTATCTCTCCCGCCTGCGTTCCAGGGAATACAGGTTTAAGAACCTCAAGCGATCCCAGTAATTGAGGTGTTTTATCTCCGTTATGCGCGCCGTGAAGGTTCTCTGTACATTTTCTAGGTCAGCAATTTCACCTGACTTGAAAGGTGCTGTTAGTATGCAGCAATATTCCAGCCTAGATAGAACAAGTGACCTGAAGAGTGTCATCATGGGCTTGGCATCCCTAGTTTTGAAGGTTCTCATTATCCATCCCGTCATTTTTCTAGCAGATGCGATTGATACAATGTTATGGTCCTTGAAGGTGAGATCCTCCGACATGATCACTCCCAGGTCTTTGACGTTGGTGTTTCGCTCTATTTTGTGGCCAGAATTTGTTTTGTACTCTGATGAAGATTTAATTTCCTCGTGTGTACCATATCTGAGTAATTGAAATTTCTCATCGTTGAACGTCATATTGTTTTCTGCAGCCCACTGAAAGATTTGGTTGATGTCCGCCTGGAGCCTTGCAGTGTCTGCAATGGAAGACACTGTCATGCAGATTCGGGTGTCATCTGCAAAGACACGGTGCTGTGGCTGACATCCTTTTTCTCCCTTACTACTCTCTTTACATCATCATTCCACCAATCTTTAAACGTATAACAGAAAATTTCAGAAAGGACTTAATTTTAAATGAGTTCTTGCTAATTGACCAGTTTTACATATTCGGTATATATATATATATATATATATATATATATATATATATATATATATATATATATATATATATATATATATATATATATATATATATATATACATACATGCAGTAAAAACACAGTAGACATGTGGTATCACAATATGCAGAATAACCACTGTGAAAAAAATAGTGAAACTCCAAACGCATTCGTGACTTTTACAATTCCTTGATAATGTTAGAATTCACGAAAGCGCTTGGAATTTCACTATTTTTTCACAGTGGGTGTTGTGCTTGTACACACACACATTATATATATATATATATATATATATATATATATATATATATATATATATATATATTTTGTGATTGTGTGTGTGTGTGTGTGTGTGTGTGTGTGTGTGTGTGTGTGTGTGTGTGTGTGTGTGTGTGTGTGTGTGTGAATGATAATAAAAGAGAAACATGCGTGAGGAAAGTTTGGGAGACTCCCAGCAATACCCATCGTGAGAGGCCACCCTGACTAAGGCTAAACATTTCCCTGCGTATTGGAGAGTGTTCGGGAAAGAAGAAACATTTCACAGAATTCAAAAGAAAGCTGGGAGAAAAATCAGCTTGATCTCTGCCCCCGAGCAACACACGAGAGTCTGTCCCCGGGAAGGAGACGTGGCGGCTGCCAGAATGATTTAAACTTTTAAGATTTTGCCTCCGAAGTGGCTATTTTATTGTGCACCACGAGTCCATCCTGTGGATGGTGGTGGCTAGTTTACTGTGCATCACAAATCCATCCTGTGGATGGTGGTGGCTAGTTTGTGCATCCCATATCCATCCTGTGGATGGTTGCGCAAGAGCGTATGGATACACGAAAGGCCTAGGAACTAAGGCCCGAAAAGGGTTGACAGGAGTAAATTTGGATTTATATCTACAGTTCACTTACTTTTTACAAGCAAATTTAGGAAACTGCTTAATATTATATCTTGTATCCTATTTTCACTGATATCTTGACATGTCACGTAAGTTATTATACTATCTCTATATTCTTCAATACGTGAACAATTAAACACATAAGTGGACAATTAAACACACAAGTGGACAATTTATCTGAATGGGCTTTCGGGAGAGTCTCAAAAACGAAAATATATACGGCAAAAGTTGGTGTGCTTGAGAAACAACCCAGAGAGAGAGAGAGAGAGAGAGAGAGAGACCGCACCTGTCCCGTTAAAGACGGAATGTCAGAAGACTCCAGTAGATGAGCAGCTGCCAAGTTTGGGTCAACTATGGTAGGGTACACTGGCTGGGATAGCAGAGATATATCCTCGTGGTCACCTATACAGTCACTCGTCAGAGATAACGGTGCTTAACATGACTGACCATGCATCATCCCTCAACGACCCTGGACAGGTAAACAGGTTAATAAGCGCTGAAAATATCGTCAGTAATATCATCGACGGCCGAGTTTCTATAGAGGAGTGAATAAGACTTAACTCCCAAGAATATTAAGTTTATTTAGGTACAGGTACACCTAAGTACAATTATCATACACAGTATATGTGTAAATGAACTAGGATAACCCAAAAAGGTTAAAGTAACTTATTTCCGTTGGGGTCCTGGCAGATTAAGTATTTACGTTGCTTTGTTCACGAGTCGAGCTGCTGGCCACATTAAAACTACAGCAAGACTTGCAGTAATAGAGAAACGTTATACAAACCTCCAGTACAGTAGTTCAGAAGGTTCACAAGCAACCACTGAATGTTGTTGGTAGTGGAAGAGTGAGGTAGGGGTACTGTGAGGAGTAAGGTGAGGGGAGGGTGTGTTGGAAGAAATTACCATGGAGTAGTAGTGTTAGAGGAGAGGGAGTGGGGTGGGGCTGGGTTGTCGTCAGAGAGTGGGGGTGTTGTTAGAAAGGGAGTGGAGTGGGGTGAGGGGTTGTTAGAGAGGGAGTGGAGTGGGGTGAGGGGTTGTTAGAGAGGGAGTGGAGTGGGGGGGTGTTGTTAGAGCAGAGTGGAGTGGAGTGTGGGGTGGTGTTAGAGTGGAAAGAGAGAGAGAGAGAGAGAGAGAGAGAGAGAGAGAGAGAGAGAGAGAGAGAGGGGATTTAGTAATTAGAGAGAGGAATCAAAGCTTGGAAAAAAAATAAATAAAAACTGCGAGGTGACAGAAGATACAGAGGAATAGGAAAAACTAAAGTAAAAATAGAGAAGAGGAAAAAATAGTGTGGGAGGAACAGGGGAGGACCAGAGAGACGCCAGCTAGCCAGGACAATGCTGGGTGACAAGGATTACATTCTTTCCCAATCTTGTAAAATTAAATAATAACAATAACAGCAATAATAACACTAACACTAATAAAAATAATTTTCTCTGAGTCATACACGTAATACAGAGGATATACATGAATTAGTACAAAAGTATACACAAACGAAAGCTGCTAAATATGCAATGCATTTCGGGTAACCAATCATAAAACTTACAACGTAAGAACTTGACGTAGCCTATTACGTAATACTTCCCGAGCAGTTAACTACAATCACAAGAGCAATAAGGCTGCAAACAACCAATGGTCAATTACAAAAGAGTTACGGATTTTTGGGAGGGGAGATTACATAGCTTAGTGAAGGATTACAAGGAGACAGAGAGAGAGATCATCACTTGGGATTTTCCGTCTGGAAGAGCAGTCTAAGTTTATTTAGGCACAGGTATACCTAAGTACAATTATTATAGTGTAAATTACCTAGAATAACCAAAAAAAAGGTCAAAGTGACTTATTTCCATTGGGGTCCTTGTAATATCTTATGTAAACCTTAAAACAGTCAACTGTGTTAAAGTCAGTTACAATAAAAGGAGGTATACTAGGAATAAGGTAAATTGAGTTATATACATTAACATTAGGGACAGTAATAGTACATGAATGTTAGGTATACAAGTGACAGACGAGAAACACGGGAGAACCAGAGACGAAGTTAGTAAGTTAGGGAAACTGAAGAACCGATTCTTGCAGTCACTGGGCAGCACTTCCAAAAAGAAGATTGGCGATTTTTTTTACTGCAAACAACGTGTCCTGAAGAAAAATAAATGATCAAAAGCATAATAAAGGGAGAACTGCAGCAAGGAAGGAAAACCTTGATAAAGTAAACAGATTTAAAGTTTTTACTCAGAACAATAAGAGATGAGAGAAAAAATAAGCAAATTCGGAGTGTGTGTGTGTGTACCCACACACGGGAGAGAAAGTTTAAAGAACGATTGTGGGTCGAAGTGAACGTTCGTGCAAGAGAGTGAACATTTCTGCAGCATCTTGAATGCTTGTGCTTTTGTGAAAGTTTGAGAGGGAGAATCCATGTTTGGGAATAAACGTGAATAAGGTCAATGTTTTTATGGGTAGACTGAACCTCTATAGGGGAGGAATACAGAGAGGGGGGGAAGATACAGAGGGGGGGAAGATACAGAGAGGAGGAAGATACAGAGAGGGGGAAGATACAGAGAGGGGGGAGATACAGAGAGGGGGGGGGAATATAGAGAGAGGGAAGACTAAAGCAATGAGACCAATCCACTCAAAAACTGACCCACCCTGAAATTGGAAACGAAATGATCTTAGGAACACATAAAGTGAATTATTATTATTATAATCAAGGGGGAAGCGCTAAACCCGGAGGATTATACAGCGCCTGGGGGGGGGATGTGGAAGGCATTCAGGCTTAATTCGGGGAACTGGAGCACAGATCCAATTCTCTAAATCAAGAGCCCCTCACCAACATCAAGGAACCTTCCTTGAGGGGTATAAAGTGAAAGGATCCTGAGGCGACGCTTGTTGACTACCACACCACAATTAGCGATAACAGCCTTAACCTCCGTGGACAACACATTAACTCGCCCAGCCAATACATTTTCCACTCAGGAACGCGTAAAACATTTTTATGGGCGGCTGGCAGGAGGCACCTAACTTGCGGTCCAGGAATCGTAAAGAGACTAGCAGTTTTGAGGGCAATTTCCTTGCCCACGACGGATCCTACACGAGGGCTGAGCACAACTGATATCCAAGTGGCGTAAAAAAATCATTGTTTTCCCGTGAAACTGGTTTCTGGTGTCTAGGAAATTCAGGTGCTGGTGTTTGCTTGTAGTTACCTGGCTGTGGTTGCCTGCTGGGGATCTTTGCTTGCCGTCGTCCGGCTTCTCTTTATCTGCAGTTCACATTTTGAAAAAAAAGTTTATAAAGCAGATGTTTCCCCTTTTAGGGCCGCTTATAGCTGTATGAATAATTGCTTAAAATTCTGTCTTCTCTGTTTTATCGTATTTTCTTCAAAAAATTTTATGCTTTCCCTTACTGCTGGCACTAAAAAATAACTATAATCTGTCCAAGGGTCACTTTAATTTTTCTTATCTTATATCAGAATTAAAAATTTGTGTCGTGGTATATTTTTTTCTTTTTACACCACAACATGTTTCGTTAAAGTATGATATCGCACAACAGATGTATATTCCATTAGTGATTTTTTTTCCTATATTCGGGATAAAATAGGCTGGGTGAGTGGTAATAGCTTTGGGAAGAATCTGACCTGTATGGGCCAGTAGGCCTACTGCAGTGTTCCTACATTATGTTATGTAATTAAGCTTAGAGGAAACATTGTTTATGTATACGACCTGTATTCCTCTTCTAAAGATGATGGATCGGATATTCTGGGTTGTGATGACGATGTTTGCCTGAGTGCCTGGGTTGTGATGACGATGTTTGCCTGAGTGCCTGGGTTGTGATGACGATGTTTGCCTGAGTGCCTGGGTTGTGATGACGATGTTTGCCTGAGTGCCTGGGTTGTGATGACGATGTTTGCCTGAGTGCCTGGGTTGTGATGACGATGTTTGCATGAGTGCCTGGGTTGTGATGACGATGTTTGCCTGAGTGCCTGGGTTGTGATGACGATGTTTGCCTGAGTGCCTGGGTTGTGATGACGATGTTTGCCTGAGTGCCTGGGTTGTGATGACGATGTTTGCCTGAGTGCCTGGGTTGTGATGACGATGTTTGCATGAGTGCCTGGGTTGTGATGACGATGTTTGCATGAGTGCCTGGGTTGTGATGACGATGTTTGCCTGAGTGCCTGGGTTGTGATGACGATGTTTGCCTGAGTGCCTGGGTTGTGGTGTGAACCGAGATACAGACTGACATCTTTGTTGCATTCCTCAAATTGTAATTCTTCAAATTAGAATTAGGGGGGATATGATCGAGGTGTATAAATGGAAAACAGGAATAAATAAAGGGGATGTAAATAGTGTGCCGAAAATTTTCAGCCAAGACAGGACTCGCAACAATGGTTTCAAGTTGGAAAAATTCAGATTCAGGAAGGATATAGGAAAGCACTGGTTTGGTAATAGAGTTGTGGATGAGTGGAACAAACTCCCGAGTACAGTTATTCAGGCTAAAACGTTGTGTAGTTTTAAAAATAGGTTAGATAAATACATGAGTGGGTGTGAGTTGGACCTGACTAGCTTGTGCGTGCTGCTGGGTTTGGTGCCGTGTTCCATTCTTAAGTGGAGGTGACCAGACTGGGTGGGTCATTGGGCTAATCCGGGGGGGGGAGAGTCATTGCTCTAATCCGGGGGGGGACATGGACCTGCTCCGCATGGGTCAGTAGGCCTGTTGCAGTGTTTCTTCTTATGTTCTTATAAGATCTAAACCCATGTGGGTCACAGCGCAAGGTGTGGTGGAGGCTTGATCCTTAGTCTCCTGAGCGCCAGACAGACACGTTTCTCACTTGTACTGGCCGAGATCTGTTTGTACTCCTCGAGTCTTAAAACTTCAATGCATTAACGATTGTACAGGATCTCTGGTCCATCATACTTAAGAATGCAGGTACACACAAAACGTTCTCCCCAAGCTTCCTTACTCAGCTCATCCGGTCAGTGATTGTAGTCGTAAAGAAGACTGCCTCACCAACACAGGCAACAATAAACAGCTAACAGATATATTATTAAACCTGCCGACCAAACTTTTGACAACATACACAACTGTAATGCTAAAAGCAGAGCCAAAACAACAAAATTTTCTTCCAGCACCATTAAGAATCTAGTTCAACTTCTTCACTAGTGGCTGGGTCTGCCTTTCTCTCTCTCTCTCTCTCTCTCTCTCTCTCTCTCTCTCTCTCTCTCTCTCTCTCTTCACGCACTAAATCTTTGATCTTAGTTTCTATATTAATCCACGATGGACGCCAAGTTTGTGACTGCCAGAAATTCACTGCATGCTAATAGCTTTCTCTTGTGCCTATCAATATTTTATGTATACTGCATACTACAGAAAAATTATCATTTTTATTTGTATCTGGTAGCAGGACGTATCTCGCAGGTTTCTTCGATCGTATAGTTGACGACGTTTCTGCCGAAGATGTTTGTTGCCAGTTTCCTGTAATCGTAACGAGACTCACGAAATCGTAATGACACGATTGCAAACAAACCATACCCCGGCCGGGATTGAACCCGCGGTCAGAGAGTCTCAAAACTCCAGACCGTCGCGCTAGCTGGTCTAGTGGCTAACGCGACGGTCTGGAGTTTTGAGACTCTAACCGCGGGTTCAATCCCGGCCGGGGTATTATGGTCTGTAATCGTAGATAGAGACGAAATATATTAGGTTTAAAACCTGTGTGAGTTATGGTATCTTCTAGGCACTGATCCTCAAGGAAGTAGCCTATAACTACGCCTCTCTCTTACCTACCACGCCTCTCTCTTACCTACCACGCCTCTCTCTTACCTACCACGCCTCTCTTACCTACCACGCCTCTCTCTTACCTACCACGCCTCTCTTACCTACCACGCCTCTCTCTTACCTACCACGCCTCTCTCTTACCTACCACGCCTCTCTCTTACCTACCACGCCTCTCTCTTACCTACCACGCCTCTCTCTTACCTACCACGCCTCTCTCTATTCCATTGTCCTGGTGAGAATAAATGTAACAAGTCACTAGAACAACTGTACCTTTAAGACGGACATGGAACCTAAATACCAAAGCCGTGGTAATAATAAATATATTTCCTTTCTGGAGTATACATGTAGTCTACATGTAATAATATTGTTAGGCTCAAAAGAAAGCCATAGAAACGTTTCGGAGCATCAAACTCCATCATCAGTACAAAAACAATAACCAAGCAGAATAGATGGTCTTTTTAAAATATTATTTTGTTTAAAGTCCTCAAATTTAATTTATATCTAAGGCAATTTAGATATATTTAAAATCTGATGACTGTTTAAATATATTTTTTTTTATTTTGATACTGGCCAGTTATTCGGATTGGTAATTGTTCTTTAATGTTTAAGCAAAGATGATTGATACTTCAAAACGTTTCTATGAGAAATGAGCAAGTTTTGTGTACACTATCCCCCCCCCCCCAGTGTGGAACAATACAGTGAGAAGGTAAGAGGTTGTCGTTTTTGCTAGTCAATAGCAAGAATGATTGAGTTTTTACTAGGCTGCTGTTGATGGAAGATTGCTCCATAATTCAAGTATAACCCACCTAATATTTGTGTTTATAACTCATTACAACTGTGACCGGGTGTGGACGTGTCAGTGGCTCGTTACTTTGTAATTTGTTCATGATTGTGACTATGTATAGGAGTATAGATGGTTCATTACCTTTGTAACCTGCCATGATAGTGACCAGATCTACCTGGAGTTCATTACCTTTGTAACTGGTTCAGCTATCATAACTTTGGGGCCCAGTCCCTGGACCCATTATGTACCTTTGTAATCTTCTGACTACCGCCCACAGGATGGGTATGGGGTGCATAATATATTAAAGACACTAGACACATGGGCAACAACTGGGTATCTTCATTATGTAGATATTTCGCCAACCATTGGCTTTTATGATCAAGTGTTCAGTACCGCAGGTTGGAGAGAATTAAGTACTGTTTAGTTTTACGTAAAATAAAAATGGGGTATTGTATTTGGGGTGTGGCTGGGTGTCTTCCAGCAACATACACATACGAGGCATAATGTGTGTATGAAGAATTGAGACACTTGCGCAACACATGGGAATCTTCAATAAAGATTCCCATGTGTTGCATAAGTGTCTCAATTCTTCAACTTGTCGGTTTTCAAAACCATTCATCACATAATGTGTGTATGTTGAGGGAATAACATTGGCTCAGTGCATGTTCTGTTCTAAATTGTTTTAGGGAGTCTTAGTGTAACACTCAACACGCGGGATATATACACCGAAAAGTATTTCTCTCAGCGTATATATACAGCGTATATGATGCCAAGTGTTGTCGATAGGCTTCGAACCCTTTTAACCAACACACTTGTCAACAATGATGTTTACCAATTACGTTCAAAGGTTCACACATTCTGTAGTAACAACAGCCGGGTTTCCCTGAGGACTACTATATGCAGATCAATAGGAAATTAAGCAAGAAAACAGCATAGTCTTGTAGCACTACGGCAAATGTAATACGCCCGTTTTGGGATGACGGAGATTTCATGAAAATTCCATCTCTCCTGTGAATGGAATAGGCTATACTGAGTGATGGTAATAACCGAGAAAGAAAGGAGAGAGAGAGAGAGAGAGAGAGAGAGAGAGAGAGAGAGAGAGAGAGAGAGAGAGAGAGAGAGAGAGAGAGAGAGAGAGAGAGAGAGAGAGTGTGTAAGTGTAAGCGTGAGTGTGAGTGTGAGTGTGAGTGTGAGTGTGAGTGTGTGTGTGTGTGTGTGTGTGTGTGTGTGTGCGTGCGTGCGCGCTTGCTTGCTTGCTTGCTTGCTTGCTTGCTTGCTTTCTCTTACATTTTAAGAGACATAAAACAACGAATGTTCAACTGTTAATCACCACATCTTCAATTTCCAACTGCATATTTTTCAATGGATACATACGTAATGCGGAGAAATTATTTTATGGTAAAACAACCATAATAAGAATTTCTCTTCTAGCTTCCCAGAGGAAAGTTTTGTTTCACTGGAAATGTAAATGCCTTTACTAGTCCTTGGGGTTTCATGGCACGTTTGTGGCATAACTCTCCTGGGAAGACGGGGGCACATTAGAGATGAAGCTGTATAATTTTGCGAGGCCCCTGAACTTGTGGGTTTTCTGGATCTTCCTGAAGTTGGTGTCACGACTTCCTTCTGCTTGGAGTTAACCTGACGGCTTTTAGAGAAGTAAAGGCGAGGCTCAACAGGTCGTAGGTCACTACCAGCAGCAGTGGTAAGTTCAGAGGTTGGACGACGTGATTCTCCAGTATATAAAATCTGACAGCTTGGGTCACTATCTGGAAAGACCCGGGCCGGGACAACACCGGCGAACCTACTACTACTGGCTAGATAAGATAAGATTTCGTTCGGATTTTTAACCCCGGAGGGTTAGCCACCCAGGATAACCCAAGAAAGTCAGTGCGTCATCGAGGACTGTCTAACTTATTTCCATTGGGGTCCTTAATCTTGTCCCCCAGGATGCGACCCACACCAGTCGACTAACACCCAAGTACCTGTTTGCTGCTAGGTGAACAGGACAATAGGTGTAAGGAAACGTGTCGGAATTTCCACCCGCCGGGAATCGAACCCGGGCCCTCCGTGTGTGAAACGGGAGCTTTAGCCACCAGACCACCGGGCCACCAACGCTTTAGTCATGAGTGACCACCACCTACTAAGCCTGTTCTTGCAGCATGTTGCCTGCTAGTTGCTATTGTGAGGTGGGAGTCTGAGCAACAATGTTCGCAGTCGGCTGAGCAAGGGCTGATATGGTCGATGTTTCCACTGCTTTCTTCGTCGCTGTGGCAGGGACGGAGTTCTTTGATGCTGAACAACCGGGGTTTTCCTATACTGCTTTAACCCAGCAGCTGGCTAGACAAGTACTGCAAAGAATTTACAATCACATTCATTAACAACTGGGACAATTTCTATGGCAAACATATGTATGCAAGGGATGGGGTACATCTCTCTGGGAAAGGGGTGGCCACACTCGTCGTCAGAGCTAACCAGACGTTGAAGAATAAAAAGGCACAAAACTGTGACTGGAATACATAAATAACCCGTACATGGAAAGAAACTTACGAGGTTTCGGTCCGGCTTCGACCATTGACTGGTTGAAGAATGAGGTTCCCATACATTGCATGTATGTCTCATTCTTCAACTAGTCAATGGTCAGAGTTGGACCGTAACGTCGTCCTAAGTTTCTTCCTATGTGTGGGTTATTTACATATTGTTCCAGTCATGGTATTGTCTTTTTATTCTTTTTTTGGCTTAATATGTATTAAGAAATACTCTCTTCTCTTTCTCCTCCCTGCTCCTCCACTGTCTCTATTACTATTCTTATCACCTAGTGCCACTGGCTTTCCAATATTCACCAATAACTGCTTCATTCTGCCTATAACTGGAATCCCCAAAACTCACAGTATCGCTTCCCTGATAATTCACACTGTCCACTTCCTTTGTGCCATATTTTATTGATTTCCCATAAAACACATACCTCTAACTGTTCCTATTTTAAAGCCCTAACAGCTCTTAAGCGTGCTAAAAATATCTAGCCAAGACAGGATTTGCAATGATGTTTTCAATTTGGAAAAATTCAGGTTCAGGAAGGATATAGGAAAGCACTGGTTTGGTAAAAGATTTGTGGATGAATAGAACAAACTCCCGAGTACCGTCATAGAACCTAAAACGTTTTGTAGTTTAAAAAAAAGGTAAAAATAGGTTAGATAAATACACGAGCGGGTGTGGGTGGACCTAACTAGCTTGTGCTAATAGGTCCGATGTCGTGCTCCTTCCTTAAGTGGATATGACCTGGACCTGACTTAAACCAGGTGACTTGTACCTGCCTCGCAAGGGCCAGTAGGCTTGCTGCAGTGTTTCTTCTTATTTTCTTATGAGTGGGTGTGAGATGGACCTGACTAGCTTGTGCTAATAGGTCTGATTCCGTGCTCCTTCCTTAAGTGGATGTGACCTGAACGTGACTAGGTTGGATCAGTGGCTTAAGCCGGTAGGTGGCTTGGACCTGCCTCGCATGGGTCAGTAGGCCTGTTGCAGTGTTCCCTCTTATGAACTAGCTAATGTCCTTACTCCAGCCCTATAAATGAACCCTATCCCTGGCATACAGGTCATTTCTGCTGTACAAGTGGTTCCAGTTGTCAGTTACTGGTCCTGCAGTATTCTTAGTGTTTGCCCAGCATCAATTAACACATTACCCTGGACAACCATGCACTTCCAACTTTCACCTCGCTAAAATGCCAGTTGTTCGATAGATGGCATCGTTGGTTCATAAATTAGACACATGTGCAACTCTTGGGTATCTTTATTGAGGAATAAAGGATCTAACCAGGACAAAATCCAAGCACCACGAACCAGTCAATGCAGGAGTTTACACTATACCCTGTGGAGGCTGTGACAAGATTTACGTAGGTGAAACAGCAAGAAACCTCGACACCCGCCTCAATGAACACATTTACGCATGTAGGAACGATAACTTGAACAACGCCTGTGTACAACACCGAAATTCCGCCAATCATCTCATGAAATTCAGAGACGCCCAATTAGTGATCAAATAAACTAATTTCCGCAGACGCAAGTGCCTCGAATCAGCACTGGAGTAGGTGCGAAGAGCACCATAGTCGTGGAGATTCATAAGATAATTGGTGGAATTTCGGTGTTGTACACAGGCGTTGTTCAAGTTATCGTTCCTACATGCGTAAATGTGTTCATTGAGGCGGGTGTCGAGGTTTCTTGCTGTTTCACCTACGTAAATCTTGTCACAGCCTCCACAGGGTATAGTGTAAACTCCTGCATTGACTGGTTCGTGGTGCTTGGATTTTGTCCTGGTTAGATCCTTTATTCCTCAATAAAGATACCCAAGAGTTGCACATGTGTCTAATTTATCAACATGTCGGTTCTCTGAACCATTCATCTACAAATCGTTGGTTCAGTTTAAGCGAGACCTCACAAAGTACGTCCTCACGGTACACATCACCTCACCACTGATACACATCACCAATGATGCAGCATCCCCCTTCCCCTCATTTCACGATAGATTCTTTATAAAGTTGATTAATTTTGTCATTCTTCTCTGTATGTTCTCCAACACATTTATATCCATTCTGTAATATGCTGACCAAAACTGAGCAGCATAATTTTCATTTTATGCTGCAGAAAAAAATGGAAACCATTTCAAGAAAAGATTTCCTTGAAACATAATTACGTACTGCAGAATAACCACTGTGAAAAAAATAGTGAAATTCCACTTTGAAAATATAGCTTGGAATTTCACTATTTTTTCACAGTGGTTATTCTGCATATTGTGATATCACCTGTTTACTGTGATGTAATTGCATAATTATGTATTATCAATACCTTGCACAATGTGGAGGAGGACGACGAGGAAAAGGAGGAGCAGCAGGATCAGCAGCAGCAGCAGCTTTTGATCTTTCATCTTAGACTACGTTGATCCTCCAGAGTTCGAGATCAAAATTTTCACTAGCTTGTAGCCCATCCGAGAACACTGTAACTGAGCAGTATTACTGTTATCCGTTATAATGTTATTACAATGGTGATCCAAGTGATGGAAACTGACTAGTGCAACAGCGACGGCATGATACATCTTCAAACTATCTTCACGAGTACTGCTTTCTAAGAAGTCATGGAAACTGACTAGTGCAACAGCGACGGCATGATACATCTTCAAACTATCTTCACGAGTACTGCTTTCTAAGAGCTTGTGTATATCTGGAGAGAGTTTTGGGGGTCAACGCCCCCGCGGCCCGGTCTGTGACGAGGCCTCGTACTACCCAAAGTACGAAGCACAGCCCGGTTGGTCTGGTAGTGACTTTAGTTACCTGTCTAGGGCCTTCTTGAAGACAGCCAGGGGTCTGTAAAAAAGTTGGTAGAATTACCGACAATATGTAAAGTAAAAGGACACAAGTGCAACTAATGTGACATTTATTGTGGCAACGTTTCGCTCTCCAGGAGCTTTATCAAGCCATTACGTAATGGCTTGATAAAGCTCCTGGAGAGCGAAACGTTGCCACAATAAATGTCACATTAGTTGCACTTGTGTCCTTTTACTTTACAGCCAGGGGTCTATTGGTAATCCCCCTTATGTATGCTAGGAGGCAGTGTAGAGTTAAATCTAGTATATACTCCATAACAAGAGCTTGAGGACAGCGTTAACTATCAGAAGCTAGAAATAAGGAGCACTGTAACAAGTCTACTGACCCATGCCAGGCAGGTCTCTTTGGAACCCAACCCTCACTCTTACCTAGTAAATAAACACTGAACTAGATGATGTCCTCTATACCAAGATACTGTTGTGGAAGACGTCCTCTATACCAAGATACTGTTGTGGAAGATGTCCTCCATATCAAGATACTGTTGTACTGCTGTGCCTAACAGTTAAGTTGAAAATGGTATAACCAACTGCTGCACATGCGTCTTTATCACCACCTTGTACCAGAGAAGTTAATATTACACTGAACTTTTATTCTCTAGAGAGTCCTGATGTTGCTATGGAGTTTTTTTTATGGTGCTATGAACGTCTTTGTCAAGTAACGGCTTGATAAATTAGACACATGTGCAACTCTTGGGTATCTTTATGTGGTCAGTCCATCAAGATTGATGGACTGACTACATCGACTCAAGGTTGAGGGACTGATTACCTCATTCTACTCCTGTTCAAGATTCTCCTTTGTATGGACTGATGAAGCCACTGTGTGGCGAAACGTTTCCTCAATAAAGATACCCAAGAGTTGCACATGTGTCTAATTTATCAACATGTCGGTTCTATGAACCATTCATCTAAGTAACGGCTTGACAAAGCTCCCCGAGAGCGAAACGTTGCCACAATAAAAACGTCACATTAGTTGCACTTGTGTCCTTTTATTTTACATATTGCCGGTAATTCTACCAACATTATTACAACATGTTGTTAGGTAAGACACATATGCAACAGTTAGGTATCTTTATTTCGATACCTAAAGATACCTAACTGTTGCATATGTGTCTTACCTAACAACCTGTCGGTATTTTATACCATTTTAATGTTCATTATTACAACATAGTCCTTCGTAACGTTTTAAAGGTAGGTGGGAAGTTTTGACTAAACTGACAGCCATCATTCTTGTTTAAAAGGTTACTGTTAGGTAAGACACATATGCAACAGGAGGAGAAATTTTTTCCTGGATAGAGGCATGGTTGACAAATAGGCAGCAGAGAGTTTGCATAAATGGGGAGAAATCAGAGTGGGGAAGTGTCACGAGCGGTGTTCCACAGGGGTCAGTGTTGGGCCCCCTGCTGTTCACAATCTACATAAACGACATAGATGAGGGCATAAAGAGCGACATCGGCAAGTTTGCCGATGACACCAAAATAGGCCGTCGAATTCATTCTGACGAGGACATTCGAGCACTCCAGGAAGATTTGAATAGACTGATGCAGTGGTCGGAGAAGTGGCAGATGCAGTTTAATATAGACAAATGCAAAGTTCTAAATGTTGGACAGGACAATAACCATGCCACATATAAACTAAATAATGTAGATCTTAATATTACGGATTGCGAAAAAGATTTAGGAGTTCTGGTTAGCAGTAATCTGAAACCAAGACAACAGTGCATAAGTGTTCGCAATAAAGCTAATAGAATCCTTGGCTTCATATCAAGAAGCATAAATAATAGGAGTCCTCAGGTTGTTCTTCAACTCTATACATCCTTGGTTAGGCCTCATTTAGATTATGCTGCACAGTTTTGGTCACCGTATTACAGAATGGATATAAATTCTCTGGAAAATGTACAAAGGAGGATGACAAAGTTGATCCCATGTATCAGAAACCTTCCCTATGAGGATAGACTAAGGGCCCTGAAACTGCACTCTCTAGAAAGACGTAGAATTAGGGGGGATATGATTGAGGTGTATAAATGGAAGACAGGAATAAATAAAGGGGATGTAAATAGTGTGCTGAAAATATCTAGCCTAGACAGGACTCGCAGCAATGGTTTTAAGTTGGAAAAATTCAGATTCAGGAAGGATATAGGAAAGTACTGGTTTGGTAATAGAGTTGTGGATGAGTGGAACAAACTCCCAAGTACCGTTATAGAGGCTAGAACGTTGTGTAGCTTTAAAAATAGGTTGGATAAATACATGAGTAGATGTGGGTGGGTGTGAGTTAGACCTGATAGCTTGTGCTACCAGGTCGGTTGCCGTGTTCCTCCCTTAAGTCAATGTGACCTGACCTGACTAGGTTGGGTGCATTGGCTTAAGCCGGTAGGAGACTTGGACCTGCCTCGCATGGGCCAGTAGGCCTTCTGCAGTGTTCCTTCGTTCTTATGTTCTTATGTTCTTATGTATCTTTATTTCGAAACGTTTCGCCTACACAGTAGGCTTCTTCAGTCGAGTACAGAAAAGTTGATAGAAGCAGAAGATACTTGAAGACGATGTAATCAGTCCATCACCCTTAAAGTAGTCAGTCCCTCAGTCTGGAGAAGAGCATTGTTCCGTTGTCTGAAACAATATGAAGTTGAAGTGACAGGATGGAGCCTTTATATAGTGCCAGGAGGTGAGACGTAGGTTGCTTTGGGAGGGCAGGTCCTTCCCAAACCCAGCCGTTCTCACTAGTAGAGGTCGAAGTTGATGGTCTGTACCAAGATACCCTTGTGTTGCAGTGTCTGACAGAATGAACATTAAAATGGTATAAAATACCGACAGATTGTTAGGTAAGACACATATGCAACAGTTAGGTATCTTTATTTCGAAACGTTTCGCCTACACAGTAGGCTTCTTCAGTCGAGTACAGAAAAGTTGATAGAAGCAGAAGATACTCCAGACTGAGGGACTGACCACCTCAAAACTTTAAGGGTGATGGACTGATTACATCGTCTTCAAGTATCTTCTGCTTCTATCAACTTTTCTGTACTCGACTGAAGAAGCCTACTGTGTAGGCGAAACGTTTCGAAATAAAGATACCTAACTGTTGCATATGTGTCTTACCTAACAATCTGTCGGTATTTTATACCATTTTAAAAGGTTACTGAAGTTTCGAATGAAAGACAAGTATGTTTATTAAAGTCTTGGCAACTACACTTCTGTTTACCAAACTGATTCAGCAATCATGTAACTGAGATATTAATAGACATAAGACAATGTATAACTTTATTTGTAAATACTAGCCACATCGTGAATTTCAAATTACATTTACAAAGGCATAACTCTCCTTAGAAGCAGAGTGGATGTTGTCATTATATATTTGAGGGTTTTGTGAACCTTCCTGACGCTGATGTCACACTTTCTCTGACTGAAAGGACTTGAGAGACTAATTAACGAGGCTCGACAAGCTGAAGGTCACCACCAGCGGTTGTGGTGAATACTAACACTACATTTTCCGCACTACTATAAGTGGCTAGGTGTAAGGGCTTTACGGGGAGACCCTGAACGATGAAATTTAGGACCGCGAGATCCGAGACTAGAGTCACTGCGAAGATCTTGCATGGAAGACTTCTTACTTTACGAGATTTTAGATGGAGTATTGCTCATATGGGAGATACAGGATGCAACAGGGGATATTCATGAAGATTCTGACCAGCGAGGCTCCGGACAGGAAGATCCCAGAATAGGCTTAAGGAGAAGATCTTGAATGGACGACTGTCTGAGTTGCGGAATATTTCTTGAGTGCGAGATCCTGGACGTATTGTTAGCTGAAGATGTACTGGAGTTTTCAGACAGAGATTCGCCACAGAGAGAAAGCAGTCGCCTTTCCATCTCCAACCCCAGCTCCTGTTTCACTCGTTGAAAAACATTACGGACACACACGTACTGCTGGAGGCGTAGCTTGCGCCTGTTGTTCTTCATAACAGTCAGCTTATTGATGGAGATATTGAGAACCTGGGTCCGCTCCTCAGTCATTCTCCTTCCCTTGGTGCGGTACAAGGCTACCATGATAACTACGAGTGTTGAACGTTGAACTGGAGGAAGGTCAGCAGTGATGTGACCCAAGTGAGACGAGTATCGTCTTTTATACAGAACTGACCTGACAGGCGACGTCACTGATTAGCTCAAGTCAGGTGTCAGCGTCATCTCGCATTACATCAGTTTTAACAAAAAAAAAAAAAAAGGCACAATACCGTGACTGGAACGATACACAAATAACCCGCACATAAACGAGAGAAGCTTACGACGACGTTTCGGTCCGAGTTGGACCGAAACGTCGTAAGCTTCTCTCATTTATGTGCGGGTTATGTGTGTATACAACAGTTTTATTTCTCTTGACATTGATTAATTTTTTATATTTTGTTACACATTATTAGGTCATTAATATTAATTTATCATTTCCTTTTAATAATTCAAGTATTTTTTTTTACACATTAAATTTTTACGTCACTAATAAAATAATCACTGATTACAAAAACAAAAATAAATGAATATTTCAGGCCTACCGGCCCATACTAAGCAGGTACTTCTTAAACTCAACATAAGAACATAAGAAAGGAGGAACACTGCAGGAGGCCTGTTGGCCCATACTAGGCAGGTCCTTTACAATTCATCCCACTAACAAAACATTTGACCAACCCAACTTTCAATGCCACCCAAGAAATAAGCTCTGATGTGCAAGTCCCACTCAAATCCAACCCATCCCACTCATGTACTTATCCAACCTAAATTTGAAACTACCCAAAGTTCTAGCCTCAATAACCCAACTAGGTAGACTGTTCCACTCATCAACTACCCTATTTCCAAACCAATACTTTCCTATGTCCTTTCTAAATCTAAACTTGTCTAATTTAAATCCATTACTGCGGGTTCTCTCTTGGAGAGAGATCAAGACCTTGTTAATATCCCCTTTATTAATACCTATCTTCCACCACCACTCGTGGTGACGTGTACTTAGCTCGTGGTGACGTGTACTTAGCTCAGTGGTGACGTGTACTTAGCTCAGTGGTGACGTGTACTTAGCTCAGTGGTGACGTGTACTTAGCTCTGTGAAGACCTGTTTGTGTGCTCTTGAGTGGTGACCTGTACTTTGAGTGCTGACCTGTACTTAACTCTGTGAAGAAGTGTCTTGTTTGCTCCCGTGGACTGAACCAAGATGCCCTCCATCGAGCAACTTTACCAGCAACTTAAGGAAGAATTGAAGGCAGCGAAGATGGAGATACGGCGATTGACCGAGGAAAACAAGAGGATTCGTAGTAGTCCTCCTGTTTCGAGTCCTCAGGTCAAGAAGGGATCGTGGTCAGTGGCTGGACAGCAGGGGACGACGAAGTTGACGATCAAGAAGACGAATGGAAAGCCAGAAACGATGAAGAAGAAAGAGACTGCTGTGGAAACTCCCGTGGAAACCTCCAACGCATTCTCGGTGCTACCCGACGAATGTGAGTCTACTACTGGGATCGTCACGACGAACGACAACAAGGAAGGTAAGAATATTGTTGTTGTTGGGGATAGCCAGGTTAGATACATGGATAGGGCATTCTGCTTGAAGGACAGGAGTAGGAGACAAAGGGTATGCTTTCCTGGGGCTGGGATGGAGGACATTGTTAGCCGGCTTGACAACATCATGAACGGTAATGGGATCAATCCTATTATTTGCCTCAGTGCTGGAGGCAATGATGTTGGCAAGCGTAGAAGTGAGGATTTAGTTAGAAAGTTCAGGACAGCTATAGACATGATTAGGAAGAAGGGGGGGCACCCTGTTATATGTGGCATTTTGCCAAGAAGAGGTGTTGGTAATGAATGGTTGTCCAGAGCAATTGGTATTAATTGTTGGCTGGATAAACACTGTAAGGATAATGCAGTACCATTCATTGACAACTGGGACAACTTCTATGGCCGAAATGACATGTATGCCAGGGATGGGGTTCACTTATCCAGGGCAGGTGTGGGTTTTCTTGCTAACTCAGTTGAGGGGGTTGTTAGGACTTTAAACTAGGATTAGTTAGAGGTATGGGTTTTTGCAGGAAAACTGTGAAGTCGCAGGGTAGTAATATGAGTACGAGGAAAACTAGTAATAGGCAAAATGAGGTGGATATTGGAAAGCCAGTGGCACTAATTGACAAGGACAGTAATAGGTTTAGTGGAATAATAGAAAAAAGCAGGAAGGGTAAAGAGAGAGGAGGGTCATTAAAAGTTTATTACACAAATAGTCGCAGTGCTAGGAATAAGATGGGCGAGTTGAGACTAGTTGCTAGTGCAGGTAACATAGATGTATTTGCCATTACTGAGACGTGGTTTAATTCAAAAAGTCGGGACATGCCTGCAGAATGTCACATTCAGGGTTTTAAATTGTTCCAAGTAGATAGAAGTAACGGGAAGGGGGGTGGGGTGGCATTGTATGTCCGAGATCGCTTGAACTGTTGCATAAAAACGGGTATTAAGTCTGAAGTAACACATACAGAGTCTGTTTGGATAGAATTTTCAGAGGGGCATAAAAAATTAATTTTAGGTGTGATATACCGTCCCCCTAATTTAGATAGGGACCAAGGGAGACTACTATGGGAGGAAATTGTTAGGGCCACAAGGCACGATAATGTAGTAATTCTAGGAGACTTTAACTTTAGTCATATTGATTGGAATTTCTTGACTGGGAATTTAGAATCATACGATTTCTTAGAAGTAGTTCAGGATTGTTTTTTGAAGCAGTTTGTGACAGAACCTACAAGGGGAAATAACCTGCTTGACTTAGTTCTGGCAAACAATGAATCCCTTGTTAATAATTTAGAAGTTTCAGAGGAACTGGGTGCTAGCGACCACAAATCAATTACATTTAGGAAATGGTATGGTGATACCGACAAGATGTGGAAAAAGACACTTATGTACAGTTCAGGACATTTATTAAAGGAAACGTTTCGCCACGAGTGGCTTCTTCAGTCCTAATACAGAGAAAACTAAGAAAACACACATATATATAGTGGTGGGAGTCAGGTGAGGTGAAGCGTGGGTAGAGGTGGTGGTAGTAGTAGTAGTAGTAATGGAACTAAGGAGGTGAGGTTAGAGAGGGACCTGTTGGCATCAAGTAACACCAGTTCCCAGGATGGGTAATATCCTCTTGCTTAGTAATTTTGAAATACTGTAACTACCGGATTTTTGCTTTATAGTGTTACTGACAGAAATTAGTGCAGCTTCAATGCATTTTCTCCGTCTTAAGTCGTCTTCTTTAATAACTAGTTTAGCTTCATTGAATTTCATGAGGTGTCCAACATCGTCTCTATGTTGAACACATGCGTTTTTGCGGTCATCATTTCTGCAAGCATTTTTGTGTTCTGCTATTCTAATGTCCAGAGTTCTGGCTGTTTCCCCTACATATACTTTGTCACACCCCCCACATGGTATAGTGTAGATTCCTGCACTTGTGCCAGAATCATGCTTGGGTTTTTGTATCAGGTTCCTAATAGTAGTTGAAGAGCTGGTAGATATTTTAGCCAGTTTTCTGTCAAACATTTTTGAAACATTAGTGGCAACGTTGCTGACCGGTAAAACGATGTAACTTGGAGGCTTTTCTTCAATTTGATAGGTGTTGGTCTTGCTGAGGATACGTGTTGCACGTTTCCTGCAGTCACGTATGAAGTGTAGGGGAAAGTGTAGTGAACTAAAAGAGTTGGTGATGTATGTACATTCTTCTTCGAGGAACTGCGGACTGGAAATCCTGTAGGCTCTCAGAAAGAAGCCAATAACTACCCCTCTTTTAGTTCTTGTGTCATGGTGAGAGAAGAAATGTAGAAGATCATTCTTGTAGGTAGGCTTCCGGTAGACTTTAAAAGAAAGTTTGCTTTCCCCTGTGCGTAAGAGAACGTCGAGAAAAGGTAACTGGTTGTCCTTCTCCTCCTCTAGAGTAAATTTAATAGTAGGTTCCAGATTGTTGATGGTGTTGAGGATGCCCTGTACGTCAAGATTTTTGGGTACAATGACCAAAATATCATCTACGTACCGCATCCAAGTAACTGAACGAGGGATGTTATTGAGGATCCTTCTTGATTCCAGGTCCTCCATATATAAATTGGCAAGAACTGCACTAAGGGGGGATCCCATGGCTAGTCCGAAGAGTTGTTTGTACTTCTTGTCCTCGAACCTAAAACAGTTATAACGAACACAAAGTTCGACAAGGCTCACAAAATCTTGGCGGGGTACAGGTAACTCTGTATCATCTTTAATCACCCTGCGAAGAAGATCAATGGCTTGATCAACTGGGACATTGGTGAATAAGGCAGTCACGTCAAAACTTGCAAGCTTCTTATCACTCATGTCGAGATCCCTGATACGGTTAAGGAGGTCACCCGAATGCTTTAGATGAGCCTGACTGATTGTACCCAGGAGCTTTGACAAATATTTCGCCAAAACTCCTGCTAGACTGTGAGGGGCGCTGCCGATACCAGATGTAATGGGTCTCATAGCTAAACTAGTTATTAAAGAAGACGACTTAAGACGGAGAAAATGCATTGAAGCTGCACTAATTTCTGTCAGTAACACTATAAAGCAAAAATCCGGTAGTTACAGTATTTCAAAATTACTAAGCAAGAGGATATTACCCATCCTGGGAACTGGTGTTACTTGATGCCAACAGGTCCCTCTCTAACCTCACCTCCTTAGTTCCATTACTACTACTACTACTACCACCACCTCTACCCACGCTTCACCTCACCTGACTCCCACCACTATATATATGTGTGTTTTCTTAGTTTTCTCTGTATTAGGACTGAAGAAGCCACTCGTGGCGAAACGTTTCCTTTAATAAATGTCCTGAACTGTACATAAGTGTCTTTTTCCACACATTTAGAATTGAATGGAAGTATGATAGTAGGGATAACTCATCAAAATGGTATACAATACCGACAGGTTGTTAGGTAAGACACATATGCAACAGTTAGACAACTTTATTCCAAAACGATTCGCCTACACAGTAGGCTTCTTCAGTCGAATACAGAAATTAGGCAGGAACAGTAGAGATGTGAAGACGATGTAATCAGTCCATCACCCTTGAAGTCGTAGAATTTGAGGTTGTCAGTCCCTCAGCCTGGAGCAGTTCAGTTCCTGACTATGGAACTGAACTGCTCCAGGCTGAGGGACTGACAACCTCAAATTCTACGACTTCAAGGGTGATGGACTGATTACATCGTCTTCACATCTCTACTGTTCCTGCCTAATTTCTGTATTCGACTGAAGAAGCCTACTGTGTTGGCGAATCGTTTTGGAATAAAGTTGTCTAACTGTTGCATATGTGTCTTACCTAACAACAGGGATAACTCAGTAACAGTTCCAGATTTTCGCTTAGCAGATTACGATGGGCTTAGAGAACACTTATCATCTGTTGACTGGGGTAACGAAGAGAGCTATCAATATGACAGTTTTCTGAACACAATACATGCTGCTCAAAGAACGTTTATCCCTTATAAGGAAATTAGATCAAATAGAAATGACCCTAAATGGATGAATAATAGGCTGAAATATCTACTAGGGCATAAGAAAGGAATTTATAGGCGTATCAAAAGAGGCGAGGGTCATCTTATGAATCAGTATATTGACATTAAGAGGGACATTAAAAAGGGGATAAGAAAAGCTAAAAGGGACTATGAAATTAAAGTTGCTAGGGATTCTAAAACTAATCCAAAAAGTTTTTTCCAGGTATATAGAACAAAAGTCAGAGATAAGATAGGTCCCCTTAAAAATAACTATGGGCATCTTACTGACAAAGAGAATGAAATGTGCTCGATTTTAAATAATTATTTTCTCTCGGTTTTTACACAGGAAGACACTAATAATATTCCGGTAATTAATTTTTATAGTGGATCAGAAGAAGATAAATTATGTAACATCACAGTCACTAGTGAAATGGTTGTGAAGCAGATAGACCGACTGAAGCAAAATAAGTCACCGGGTCCTGATGAGGTTTTTTCAAGGGTTCTTAAGGAATGCAAAATGGAAGTCTGTGAACCATTAACTAATATTTTTAATTTATCTCTTCAAACAGGTGTAGTGTCTGATATGTGGAAGATGGCTAATGTAATTCCTATTTTTAAAACAGGGGACAAGTCGTTACCGTCAAATTACCGCCCAATAAGCCTGACCTCAATTGTAGGCAAGTTGCTAGAGTCAATTATAGCTGAGATTATAAGAAGCCATCTCGATAAGCATAGCTTGATTAATGATACTCAGCATGGATTCACAAGAGGCCGGTCTTGTCTAACTAATTTATTAACTTTCTTCAGTAAAGCTTTTGAGGCTGTTGACCACGATAAAGAATTTGATATTGTTTACTTAGATTTTAGTAAGGCATTTGATAGAGTTCCGCACCAAAGACTGTTGAAGAAAGTAGCAGCTCATGGCATTGGGGGGAGGGTGCTCTCGTGGATCGAGTCATGGCTCACAGACAGGAAGCAGAGAGTGTCCATAAATGGGGTTAAATCCGAGTGGGGATCAGTAACAAGTGGCGTTCCACAGGGATCAGTCTTGGGCCCGTTGTTGTTTATAATATATATCAATGATCTTGATGAAGGAATTGCTAGTGATATGAGCAAATTCGCCGATGACACGAAGATAGGTAGGATAATTGATTCAAACGTAGATGTTAGGGAACTTCAGGAGGATTTAGACAAACTCTACTCTTGGTCAGAAAAGTGGCAGATGCAGTTCAATGTGGATAAATGCAAGGTTCTGAAGCTCGGGAGTGTCTATAACCCTAGCACTTATAAGTTAAATAATGTAGAACTTAGCCATACAGATTGCGAAAAGGACTTGGGGGTTATGGTAAGCAGCAACCTTAAACCAAGACAGCAATGCCTAAGCGTACGTAATAAGGCAAATAGATTACTGGGATTTATATCAAGAAGTGTAAGCAACAGAAGTCCAGAGGTCATACTGCAGCTTTATACATCATTAGTAAGGCCTCACCTAGATTATGCAGCTCAATTCTGGTCTCCATATTACAGAATGGACATAAATTCGTTAGAAAACATTCAGCGTAGGATGACTAAATTAATACATAGCATTAGAAATCTTCCTTATGAAGAAAGATTGAAGACTCTTAAGTTACATTCACTTGTTAGACGAAGAATGAGGGGAGACCTGATCGAAGTGTATAAGTGGAAGATAGGTATTAATAAAGGGGATATTAACAAGGTCTTGAGGATATCTCTCCAAGAGAGAACCCGCAGTAATGGATTTAAATTAGATAAGTTTAGATTTAGAAAGGACATAGGAAAGTATTGGTTTGGAAATAGGGTAGTTGATGAGTGGAACAGTCTACCTAGTTGGGTTATTGAGGCTAGGACTTTGGGTAGTTTCAAATTTAGGTTGGATAAGTACATGAGTGGGAGGGGTTGGATTTGAGTGGGACTTGCACATCGGAGTTTGTTTCTTGGGTGGCATTGAAAATTGGGTTGGGCAAATGTTTTGTTAGTGGGATGAATTGTAAAGGACCTGCCTAGTATGGGCCAACAGGCCTTCTGCAGTGTTCCTCCTTTCTTATGTTCTTATGTTCTTATGTTCTTATACACTTCGATCAGGTCTCCCCTCATTCTTCGTCTAACAAGTGAATGTAACTTAAGAGTCTTCAATCTTTCTTCATAAGGAAGATTTCTAATGCTATGTATTAATTTAGTCATCCTACGCTGAATGTTTTCTAACGAATTTATGTCCATTCTGTAATATGGAGACCAGAATTGAACTGCATAATCTAGGTGAGGCCTTACTAATGATGTATAAAGCTGCAGTATGACCTCTGGACTTCTGTTGCTTACACTTAAGAACATAAGAAAGGAGGAACACTGCAGCAGGCCTGTTGGCCCATACTAGGCAGGTCCTTTACAATTCATCCCACTAACAAACATTTGACCAACCCAACTTTCAATGCCACCCAAGAAACAAGTTCCGATGTGCAAGTCCCACTCAAATCCAACCCCTCCCACTCATGTACTTATCCATCCTAAATTTGAAACTACCCAGAGGGAGAGGTTTTTTAGTGCCAGGAAGGAAAAAAAAACTGGCAGGAAATGGCAGAAATCGTACACCAAATCCAGTCATTCCTGGAGTGGAACCACAGTCGATGGCCTCCACTCCAAACCAACAGATACAGATACTAATGCCGGAAAAAAAATCCCCCCCCAGTACCAACAATACCACCAGTCCGATAACATTCTTCTTTGCAAATATACAGGGTCTAAAGCCAGCAACAAACAAAATACCTTTCATCCGTGGACTGCTTGCAGAGGCAAAGGCAATGTTCGCGGCTTTCACTGAGACCCACATAAAGGATCACTTGGACAACGAAATATGGATCCCAGGTTACAACCTATACAGATGTGACAGAGTGAACAGGCAAAAGGAAGGGGGGTTGGCCTGTACATTGCAGAGTCACTTGTTTGCACAGAACTGCTTAATGCCTCAAATGATGTAGTGGAAGTTTTAGCAGTAAAGGTCGAGAACCAAAACCTAGTCATTGTGGTAGTCTACAAGCCTCCGGATGCAACATCCCAGCAATTCCAGGAACAGCTGTTAAAAATTGACCACTGTCTGGAAAATTTTCCAGCTCCTGCACCCAACATCTTGCTCCTGGGGGATTTCAACTTAAGGCACCTAAAATGGAGGAATATAGCAAATAATATTGTTGCAGTAATAACACCAGGAGGCAGCTCTGATGAAAACTCACAGTCACACGAGCTTTTAAATCTCTGCACAAAATTCAATTTAAACCAGCAAATAATAGAGCCTACTAGACTGGAGAATACACTAGACCTGTAAAGTAAAAGGACACAAGTGCAACTAATGTGACATTTATTGTGGCAACGTTTCGCTCTCCAGGAGCTTTATCAAGCCTTGATAAAGCTCCTGGAGAGCGAAACGTTGCCACAATAAATGTCACATTAGTTGCACTTGTGTCCTTTTACTTGACATTGTCGGTAATTAAGAACATAAGAACATAAGAATGTAGGAACACTGCAGAAGGCCTACTGGCCCATACGAGGCAGGTCCTTATCAAAACGACATCTACCTAAAGCTACTCAACTTTATTACACTAGACCTCATCTTCACTAACAATGATGATCTGATAAGAAATGTCACCATATCATAAGAACATAAGAAAGGAGGAACACTGCAGCAGGCCTGTTGGCCCATACTAGGCAGGTCCTTTACAATTCATCCCACTAACAAACATTTGACCTACCCAATTTTCAATGCTACCCAAGAAATAAGCTCTGATGTGCAAGTCCCACTCAAATCCAACCCATCCCACTCATGTATTTATCCAACCTAAATTTGAAACTACCCAAAGTCCTAGCCTCAATAACCCAACTAGGTAGACTGTTCCACTCATCTACTACCCTATTTCCAAACCAATACTTTCCTATGTCCTTTCTAAATCTAAACTTATCTAATTTAAATCCATTACTGCGGGAGGGGCTGGGTTTGATTGGTGTTGGGGGGTGCGGGAGTTGTTTCTTGAGTAGCTTTAGGTAGATGTCGTTTTGATAAGGACCTGCCTCGTATGGGCCAGTAGGCCTTCTGCAGTGTTCCTACATTCTTATGTTCTTATGTTCTCTGTTGGAGAGATATTCTCAAGACCTTGTTAATATCCCCTTTATTAATACCTATCTTCCACTTATACACTTCGATCAGGTCTCCCCTCATTCTTCGTCTAACAAGTGAATGTAACTTAGGAGTCTTCAATCTTTCTTAAGGAAGATTTCTAATGCTATGTATTAATTTAGTCATCCTACGCTGAATGTTTTCTAACGAATTTATGTCCATTCTGTAATATGGAGACCAGAATTGAACTCCATAATCTAGGTGAGGCCTTACTAATGATGTATAAAGCTGCAGTATGACTTCTGGACTTCTGTGGTGACGTGTACTTAGCTCTGTGAAGACCTGTTTGTGTGCTCTCTGTGAATCTGAACCAGGATGCCCTCTCTTGAGCAGCTTTACCAGCAGCTGAGAGAAGAACTCAGAGTTGCTAAACTGGAGATACGGCGATTAACGGAGGAGAACAAGAGGATTCGTAGTAATCCTCCTGTTGTGAGTCCCCAGGTTAAGAGGGGAGCTTGGTCAGTGGTCGGGCAACATGGAACCAAGCTGAAGATTAAGAAAACGGTTGGAGAGGCAGAAACAACGAGAAACCAGAAGACTGCCGTGGAAACTTCCAACTCATTCTCGGTGCTACCTGACGAATGTGAGTGTTCTACTGGGAATGCCACAACGAGCACCAAGGAAGCATTGGCAGACGTGAGTGAGACATCCCTAGAAACCCCAACGAAGACCATCGAGAACGTCATGACGAATTCTACAAGTGGTGTAATGCTACCTGGCGAATTTGAGTCGACTACTCGGAGCATCACTACGGACGACGCCAAGGAAGGTAAAAACATTGTTGTTGTTGGGGATAGTCAGATTAGGTACATGGATAGGGCATTCTGTTTGAAGGATAGGAGTAGGAGGCAGAGAGTGTGTTTTCCTGGGGCTGGGATGAAGGATATTGTTAGCCGTCTGGATGACATCATGAGAGGTAATGGGAGCAATCCTATTATCTGTCTCAGTGCTGGAGGCAACGATGTTGGCAGACGTAGGAGTGAGGACCTGATTAGCAGGTATAGGTCAGCAATAGAGATAATTAGGAAGAAGGGTGGGAAACCTGTCATATGTGGCATTTTGCCAAGGAGAGGAGTTGGAAATGAATGGTTGTCCAGAGCAATTGGTGTCAATTGCTGGCTGGACAAATACTGTAAGGAAAATGCGGTAACATTCATTGACAACTGGGACCTCTTCTATGGCAGAAATGACATGTATGCCAGGGATGGGGTTCACTTGTCTAGGTGTGGGGTGGGAGCACTGGCCAACGCAGTGGAGGGAGCTGTTAGGTCTTTAAACTAGGAATAGTTAGTGGTATGGGTTTCTGCGGGAAAACTGTGAAGTCTCAGGGTAGTAATATGAGTACTAGGAGAACTAGTAATAGGCAAAATGAGGTGGATATCGGAAGGCCAGTGGCACTAATTGACAAGGACAGTAATAGGTTTAGTGGAATAACAGAAAGGAGCAGGAATGATAAAGAGAAAGGAGGGTCCTTAAGTATATATTACACAAATAGTCGCAGTGCTAGGAATAAGATGGACGAGTTGAGACTAGTTGCTAGTGCAGGTAACATAGATGTATTTGCCATTACTGAGACGTGGTTTAATTCAAAAAGTCGGGACATGCCTGCAGAATGTCACATTCAGGGTTTCAAATTGTTCCAAGTAGATAGAAGTATCGGGAAGGGGGGTGGGGTGGCATTGTATGTCCGAGATCGCTTGAACTGTTGCATTAAAACGGGTATTAAGTCTGAAGTAACACATACAGAGTCTGTTTGGATAGAATTTTCAGAGGGGCATGAAAAATTAACTTTAGGTGTGATATACCGTCCCCCAAATTTAGATAGGGACCAGGGAAGACTACTATGGGAGGAAATTGTTAGGGCCACAAGGCACGATAATGTAGTAATTCTAGGAGACTTTAACTTTAGTCATATTGATTGGAATTTCTTGACTGGGAATTTAGAATCATACGACTTCTTAGAAGTAGTTCAGGATTGTTTTCTGAAGCAGTTTGTGACAGAACCTACAAGGGGTAATAACCTGCTTGACTTAGTTCTGGCAAACAATGAATCCCTTGTTAATAATTTAGAAGTTTCAGAAGAACTGGGTGCTAGCGACCACAAATCAATTACATTTAGAATTGAATGGAAGTATGATAGTAGGGATAACTCAGTAACAGTCCCAGATTTTCGCTTAGCAGATTACGATGGGCTTAGAGAACACTTATCATCTGTTGACTGGGGTAACGAAGAGAGCTATCAATATGACAGTTTTCTGAACACAATACATGCTGCTCAAAGAACATTTATCCCTTATAAAGAAATTAGATCAAATAGAAATGACCCAAAATGGATGAATAATAGGCTGAAATATCTACTAGGGCATAAGAAAGGAATTTATAGGCGTATCAAAAGAGGCGAGGGTCATCTTATGAATCAGTATATTGACACTAAGAGGGACATTAAAAAGGGGATAAGAAAAGCTAAAAGGGACTATGAAATTAAAGTTGCTAGGGATTCTAAAACTAACCCAAAAAGTTTTTTCCAGGTATATAGAACAAAAGTCAGAGATAAGATAGGTCCCCTTAAAAATAACTATGGGCATCTTACTGACAAAGAGAATGAAATGTGCTCGATTTTAAATAATTATTTTCTCTCGGTTTTTACACAGGAAGACACTAGTAGTGTTCCGGTAATTAATTTTTATAGTGGGCCAGAAGAAGATAAATTATGTAACATCATAGTCACTAGTGAAATGGTTGTGAAGCAGATAGACCGACTGAAGCAAAATAAGTCACCGGGTCCTGATGAGGTTTTTTCAAGGGTTCTAAAGGAATGCAAAATGGAAGTCTGTGAACCATTAACTAATATTTTTAATTTATCTCTTCAAACAGGTGTAGTGTCTGATATGTGGAAGATGGCTAATGTAATTCCTATTTTTAAAACAGGGGACAAGTCGTTACCGTCAAATTACCGCCCAATAAGCCTGACCTCAATTGTAGGCAAATTACTAGAGTCAATTATAGCTCAAATTATAAGAAGCCATCTCGATAAGCATAGCTTGATTAATGATACTCAGCATGGATTCACAAGAGGCCGGTCTTGTCTAACTAATTTATTAACTTTTTTCAGTAAAGCTTTTGAGGCTGTTGACCACGATAAAGAATTTGATATTATTTACTTAGATTTTAGTAAGGCATTTGATAGAGTTCCGCACCAAAGACTGTTGAAGAAAGTAGCAGCTCATGGCATTGGGGGAAGAGTGCTCTCGTGGATCGAATCATGGCTCACAGACAGGAAGCAGAGAGTGTCCATAAATGGGGTTAAATCCGAGTGGGGATCAGTAACAAGTGGCGTTCCACAGGGATCAGTCTTGGGCCCGTTGTTGTTTATAATATATATCAATGATCTTGATGAAGGAATTACTAGTGATATGAGCAAATTCGCCGATGACACGAAGATAGGTAGGATAATTGATTCAAACGTAGATGTTAGGGAACTTCAGGAGGATTTAGACAAACTCTACTCTTGGTCAGAAAAGTGGCAGATGCAGTTCAATGTAGATAAATGCAAGGTTCTGAAGCTCGGAAGTGTCCATAACCCTAGCACTTATAAGTTAAATAATGTAGAACTTAGCCATACAGATTGCGAAAAGGACTTGGGGGTTATGGTAAGCAGCAACCTTAAACCAAGACAGCAATGCCTAAGCGTACGTAATAAGGCAAATAGATTACTGGGATTTATATCAAGAAGTGTAAGCAACAGAAGTCCAGAGGTCATACTGCAGCTTTATACATCATTAGTAAGGCCTCACCTAGATTATGCAGCTCAATTCTGGTCTCCATATTACAGAATGGACATAAATTCGTTAGAAAACATTCAGCGTAGGATGACTAAATTAATACATAGCATTAGAAATCTTCCTTATGAAGAAAGATTGAAGACTCTTAAGTTACATTCACTTGTTAGACGAAGAATGAGGGGAGACCTGATCGAAGTGTATAAGTGGAAGATAGGTATTAATAAAGGGGATATTAACAAGGTCTTGAGGATATCTCTCCAAGAGAGAACCCGCAGTAATGGATTTAAATTAGATAAGTTTAGATTTAGAAAGGACATAGGAAAGTATTGGTTTGGAAATAGGGTAGTTGATGAGTGGAACAGTCTACCTAGTTGGGTTATTGAGGCTAGGACTTTGGGTAGTTTCAAATTTAGGTTGGATAAATACATGAGTGGGAACTCCCGAGCTTCAGAACCTTGCATTTATCTACATTGAACTGCATCTGCCACTTTTCTGACCAAGAGTAGAGTTTGTCTAAATCCTCCTGAAGTTCACTAACATCTACGTTTGAATCAATTATCCTACCTATCTTCGTGTCATCGGCGAATTTGCTCATATCACTAGTAATTCCTTCATCAAGATCATTGATATATATTATAAACAACAACGGGCCCAAGACTGATCCCTGTGGAACGCCACTTGTTACTGATCCCCACTCGGATTTAACCCCATTTATGGACACTCAAAAGCAATATACTCAGATCACAACATAATTGAGGTTCAGACATGTATGCGTGGAGCCCCAGACCGACAAAATGAGACTAGTCACGAGGGAGCATTCACCAAATTCAACTTCAATAACAAAAACAAAGTGGGACCAAGTAAACCAAGTCCTAACCGATATAAGCTGGGAAGATATACTAAGCAACACAGACCCCAACTTATGCCTAGTACAGATTAACTCGGTGGCACTCGATGTATGCACAAGGCTTATTCATCTAAGAAAAAGGAGGAGTAGATGTAAAATAGAAAGAGACAGGCGCTCCCTTTACAGGCGACGGAAAAGAATAACAGAGCGGCTAAAAGAGGTCAATATATCTGAAATGCGTAGGGAGACACTGGTCAGAGAAATAGCAAGCATCGAACTTAAGCTAAAAGAATCCTTTAGGAGTCAGGAATCGCGGGAAGAACTAAAAGCCATAAATGAAATCGAAAGAAACCCAAAGTATTTCTTCTCCTATGCCAAATCAAAATCGAGAACAACGTCCAGTATTGGGCCCCTACTTAAACAAGATGGGTCCTACACAGATGACAGCAAGGAAATGAGTGAGCTACTCAAGTCCCAATATGACTCAGTTTTTAGCAACCCGCTAACCAGACTGAGAGTCGAAGATCAAAATGAATTTTTTATGAGAGAGCCACAAAATTTGATTAACACAAGCCTATCCGATGTTATCCTGACGCCAAATGACTTCGAACAGGCGATAAATGACATGCCCATGCACTCTGCCCCAGGGCCAGACTCATGGAACTCTGTGTTCATCAAGAACTGCAAGAAGCCCCTATCACGAGCCTTTTCCATCCTATGGAGAGGGAGCATGGACACGGGGGTCGTCCCTCAGTTACTAAAAACAACAGATATAGCCCCACTCCACAAAGGGGGCAGTAAAGCAACAGCAAAGAACTACAGACCAATAGCACTAACATCCCATATCATAAAAATCTTTGAAAGGGTCCTAAGAAGCAAGATCACCACCCATCTAGAAACCCATCAGTTACACAACCCAGGGCAACATGGGTTTAGAACAGGTCGCTCCTGTCTGTCTCAACTATTGGATCACTACGACAAGGTCCTAAATGCACTAGAAGACAAAAAGAATGCAGATGTAATATATACCGACTTTGCAAAAGCCTTCGACAAGTGTGACCATGGCGTAATAGCGCACAAAATGCGTGCTAAAGGAATAACAGGAAAAGTCGGTCGATGGATCTATAATTTCCTCACTAACAGAACACAGAGAGTAGTCGTCAACAGAGTAAAGTCCGAGGCAGCTACGGTGAAAAGCTCTGTTCCACAAGGCACAGTACTAGCTCCCATCTTGTTCCTCATCCTCATATCCGACATAGACAAGGATGTCAGCCACAGCACCGTGTCTTCCTTTGCAGATGACACCCGAATCTGCATGACAGTGTCTTCCATTGCAGACACTGCAAGGCTCCAGGCGGACATCAACCAAATCTTTCAGTGGGCTGCAGAAAACAATATGAAGTTCAACGATGAGAAATTTCAATTACTCAGATATGGTAAACATGAGAAAATTAAATCTTCATCAGAGTACAAAAATTCTGGCCACAAAATAGAGCGAAACACCAACGTCAAAGACCTGGGAGTGATTATGTCGGAGGATCTCACCTTCAAGGACCACAACATTGTATCAATCGCATCTGCTAGAAAAATGACAGGATGGATAATGAGAACCTTCAAAACTAGGGAGGCCAAGCCCATGATGACACTCTTCAGGTCACTTGTTCTATCTAGGCTGGAATATTGCTGCACACTAACAGCACCTTTCAAGGCAGGTGAAATTGCCGACCTAGAAAATGTACAGAGAACTTTCACGGCGCGCATAACGGAGATAAAACACCTCAATTACTGGGAGCGCTTGAGGTTTCTAAACCTGTATTCCCTGGAACGCAGGAGGGAGAGATATATGATTATATACACCTGGAAAATCCTAGAGGGACTAGTACCGAACTTGCACACGAAAATCACTCACTACGAAAGCAGAAGACTTGGCAGACGATGCACCATCCCCCCAATGAAAAGCAGGGGTGTCACTAGCACGTTAAGAGACCATACAATAAGTGTCAGGGGCCCGAGACTGTTCAACTGCCTCCCAGCATACATAAGGGGGATTACCAACAGACCCCTGGCAGTCTTCAAGCTGGCACTGGACAAGCACCTAAAGTCAGTTACTGATCAGCCGGGCTGCGGCTCGTACGTTGGTTTGCGTGCAGCCAGCAGCAACAGCCTGGTTGATCAGGCGCTGATCCACCAGGAGGCCTGGTCACAGACCGGGCCGCGGGGGCGTTGACCCCCGAAACTCTCTCCAGGTAAACTCCAGGTAAACCCAAAGTCCTAGCCTCAATAACCCAACTAGGTAGACTGTTCCACTCATCAACTACCCTATTTCCAAACCAATGCTTTCCTATGTCCTTTCTAAATCTAAACTTATCTAATTTAAATCCATTACTGCGGGTTCTCTCTTGGAGAGATATCCTCAAGACCTTGTTAATATCCCCTTTATTAATACCTATCTTCCACTTATACACTTCGATCAGGTCTCCCCTCATTCTTCGTCTAACAAGTGAATGTAACTTAAGAGTCTTCAATCTTTCTTCATAAGGAAGATTTCTAATGCTATGTATTAATTTAGTCATCCTACGCTGAATGTTTTCTAACGAATTTATGTCCATTCTGTAATATGGAGACCAGAATTGAGCTGCATAATCTAGGTGAGGCCTTACTAATGATGTATAAAGCTGCAGTATGACCTCTGGACTTCTGTTGCTTACACTTCTTGATATAAATCCCAGTAATCTATTTGCCTTATTATGTACGCTTAGGCATTGCTGTCTTGGTTTAAGGTTGCTGCTTACCATAACCCCCAAGTCCTTTTCGCAATCTGTATGGCTAAGTTCTATATTATTTAACTTATAAGTGCTAGGGTTATGGACACTCCCGAGCTTCAGAACCTTGCATTTATCTACATTGAACTGCATCTGCCACTTTTCTGACCAAGAGTAGAGTTTGTCTAAATCCTCCTGAAGTTCCCTAACATCTACGTTTGAATCAATTATCCTACCTATCTTCGTGTCATCGGCGAATTTGCTCATATCACTAGTAATTCCTTCATCAAGATCATTGATATATATTATAAACAACAACGGGCCCAAGACTGATCCCTGTGGAACGCCACTTGTTACTGATCCCCACTCGGATTTAACCCCATTTATGGACACACACTGCTTCCTGTCTGTGAGCCATGACTCGATCCACGAGAGCACTTTTCCCCCAATGCCATGAGCTGCCACTTTCTTTAACGGTCTAGGGTGCGGAACTCTATCAAAAGCCTTATTAAAATCTAAGTAAATAATATCAAATTGAAGCTACCCAAGGTCCTAGCCTCTATCACCTCACTGGGAAGACTGTTCCACACATCTACAACTCTGGTTTAGATAGACACGTAAGCAAACACTGACATATTAGAAAACGTTTCGGTCCTGAGACCTTGATCACTTCTAACATACAGGACCGAAATGTTTTCTAATAAATATGTCATAGTGTTTGCTTATGTGTCTTTCTAAACCAACTTGTCGGTTTTTATTACCAAGGTTTATACCATCTACAACTCTGTTAGAAAACCAGTACTTACCTATGTCCTTTCTAAATCTAAATTTATCCAACTTAAATCCATTATTCCTGGTTCTTACCTGGTTCGACACCCTCAGTACTTTATTATCTCCCTTGTTTATGCCCGTCATCCACTTATACACTTCAATGATATCTCCCCTCATTCTACGCCTCTCCAGAGAGTGGAGATTTAAGGCTTTAAGTATTTTCATACGGGAGGTTCCTTACACAGTAAATCATTTTAGTCATTCTTCTCTGTATTTTCTCTGTGAAGGCTTACTCAGCCCTGTAACAACTTCAGACAGTATTACCAAGGCTGGCTCCTCCTCAGGAAAATTAATGTATAGAAAAAGAATAAAAACTGACAAACATAAACACTTTATTATTTAGAAAATATAAAATATAAAACACTTAAATATGAAGTATTAATCCTACATTAAAGAAAATGAAAAATGAAAAATATAAATAACTGAATTCAACACTAATATAAATGTATATAAAACGTGGGTGTCTGGTGTTGGTGACACTGCGTGTTGTTGAAATCGTAGCCATTGCTGACGATGGGGGGGGGGGAGAGGTCGCAGGTGTTGATGACAACCCACTGGCTCGTTCTTCACAGATTTTCTAGCTTTCAATAATCCTTCCAGATGACAGGAAAGCAGGTTTTCTCCACTGCAATGATGAGGGGTTACATCCTGCTACTTGCACACACAAACAGGTAAATAGATCAAAATTTGGGACATCTCAGAACGTTAGTCCGTCTCCTTCAATTCTACTCATTGATTGGCAGGTGACCCTCTCTGTCATCCAAGCTGGAAAGATAGACAGGTTACCCACTGCTTAAGAAATCACTCTCCATGATAAGTACAATACCTAAAAGACGTGGTGATTATTACAACAGTCAACTTAGAGCAAGACTGAAAGGACTAAGTTTATTATTGGTCAAAAGTGAAGCTTTCAACCAATAAATCCACTAGAATACAAGGCAGGCATGTACTTACAGTAGTGCTGGGAGCTATGAGTCTAGTGATTACTGTTTGGACCGGAGCCCCACACGTCACCTTTCGGGGGGGTGGGGGGAAGGAGAGGAAGGGATAGCGGGAGCTAGACTGACCCTACCTTAACAAGCAGCCGGCAATCAAACTATCACTTTCGGGGAGGGGGAAAAGGGGGGGGGGGATAGCGGGAGCTGGACTTACCCTACCTTAACAAGTAGCCGGCAATGAAACTAAAGTTACTATATCGCTACTCCTATTGAACTTTTCCCTCACATTCTCTAATGAGTCTATATCCAGCCTGTAATAAGGGGACCAAAACTGAGCAGCATAATCTAAACGAGGCCTCACTAGTGATGTATAGAGCTGTAAAATATTTTTTGGACTTCTGTTACTTATATTTCTTGAGATAAATCCAAGTAATCTGTTGGCCTTGTTGTGCACACTAAGGCACTGCTGTCTTGGCTTTAGATTTCTGCTTACCATGACTCCCAAGTCTTTTTCACATTCTGTATGATCAAGCTCTACTTCACCTAGATTATAGCTTCGAGAGTTATTTTCATTACCAAGGGCAAGTACCTTACACTTATCCACACTGAACTTCATCTGCCATTTTGTAGACCAAGACATTAATTTGTCTAAATCCTCCTGGAGTTCATTGCTATCCTCCTCAGAATGAATTATACGGCCTATCTTTGTATCATCAGCAAATTTACTCATGTCACTCGTAATCCCTTCATCAAGGTCATTAATGTAAATTATGAACAAGAGAGGGCCTAAAACTGATCTTTGTGGAACGCCACTAGTGACTAATCCCCATTCAGATTTCACTCCATCAATGGTAACACTCTGCTTTCTATTGGTAAGCCATGTCCCTATCCATGCTAGAACTTTACCTCCTATACCATGAGCTGCCACTTTTCTTAGGAGTCTCTTGCGAGGTACTCTATCGAAGGCTTTACTAAAATCCAAATAAACAATATCATATTCTTTATCACTGCCAACTGCCTCAAATGTTCTATTGAAGAAGGTCAGTAAATTTGTCAGGCAGGAACGACCTCTCGTGAATCCATGCTGAGATTCATTTATCAAGTTATTCTCTTCAAGGTGACTTCTAATAATGTCGGCTATAATTGATTCTCATAACTTGCCCACTATAGATATCAGGCTTATTGGACGGTAATTTGAAGGAGTGGACTTATCCCCTGATTTGAATATAGGAACCACATTAGCCATCTTCCACAACTCTAGCACAACACCGGTAAGGATGGATGCATTACACACATTCGTTAATGGCTGACTAAGCTCCATCTTGCATTCCTTAAGTACCCTGGAAAACAACTCATCGGGTCCCGGGGACTTATTTTGCTTCAGTTTGTCTATCTGTTTAATAACCATGTCCCTCGTGACAGTAATATTAGTTAACTTAAATTCATCATGAACTAAATAATTGTTAATTACTGGAATCTCATTTACATCTTCCTGTGTAAAAACTGACAAAAAATAGTCATTAAATAAGGAACACATTTCCAGTTCATTATCCGTCAGCTGTCCATTCCCAATTTTCAGAGGTCCTACTTTTTCCTTCACCTTTGTCCTACACACTTTAAAGAACCCCTTTGGATTAGTCTTGGATTCATTAGCAACTCTAATTTCATAGTCACGTTTAGCCTTTCTAATCCCCTTTTTTACTTCTCTTTTAAGCTGGACATATTATATTGGTCAGTAAGGTTAACCTCTCCTCTTCTGATGCGCCTATAAATTCCCCTTTTCTCCCCTAATAGATAGATGCTTAAGCCTCCTGTTAATCCATTTGAGATCATTATTATTAGACCTAATTTCTCTCTGGGGAATGTATATACTCTGAGCACGGTGTACATCATTAAGAAAACAATCATAAATGCAGATCCCTTCATAATCATCAGTATAATCATCGCCAATAAAATCATTAGCTAGATCTAAACCCCAATCGAGATTTGACAGGTGTTCCTTAAGTCCATTGTAATCGGCAGAACGAAAATCTGGGATTTTTATCGTAATCATTATTCTTGTATTCCCAGTTACTGCTAAAAGTGATGGATTTGTGATCACTTGCGCCAAGCTCTTCAGTGATCTCCAGATTATTTACGAGTGTTTCCTGATTTGACAAGACTAAGTCTAGCAAATTATTACCCCTGGTAGGCTGTGTTTCACACTGCTTCAGGAAACAGTCCTGAACTGTTTCCATAGTCGCTGGATTCTAGATTACCGGTCAAAGAATTCCAGTAAATTTGGCTATTGTTATTGTGAGGAAATGGTATGGTGATACCGACAAGATGTGGAAAAAGACACTTATGTACAGTTCAGGACATTTATTAAACATAAGTGTCTTTTTCCACATACTGTTATTGTGTCTAGAAGCCCTAACAATTTCGTCCCAAAGAAGTCTCCCTCTATCGTGATCCAAGCCTGGAGGTCGGTATATTACACCTAGAATTAGTTTTTCTTGACCCTCTACAAACTCTACCCAAACAGATTCTGTTACTGTTCCATCTATTTTTATACCTGTTTTTATGCAACAGTTAATATTTTCTCGAACATATAATGCAACTCTTCCCCCCTTCCCATTACATCTATCCACATGGAAGAGCTGTGAGGCCTCATTTAGATTATGCTGCTCAGTTTTGGTTCCCTTACTACAGGATGGATATAGACTCATTAGAGAACATACAGAGAAGAATGACTAAAATGATTTACTTTGTAAGGAATCTCCGGTATGTAATAAAGTTGGTAGAATTACCGACAATATGTAAAGTAAAAGGACACAAGTGCAACTAATGTGACATTTATTGTGGCAACGTTTCGCTCTCCAGGAGCTTTATCAAGCCATTACGGTAATGGCTTGATAAAGCTCCTGGAGAGCGAAACGTTGCCACAATAAATGTCACATTAGTTGCACTTGTGTCCTTTTACTTTACAATCTCCGGTATGAAGATAGACTTAAAGCCTTAAATCTCCACTCTCTGGAGAGACGTAGAATGAGGGAAGATATCATTGAAGTGTATAAGTGGATGACGGGCATAAACAAAGGAGATATTAATAAAGTCCTGAGGGTGTCGAACCAGGTAAGATCCAGAAATAATGGATTTAAGTTGGATAAATATAGATTTAGAAAGGACATAGCTTTAGGTAGCTTTAGGTAGATGTCGTTTTGATAAGGACCTGCCTCGTATGGGCCAGTAGGCCTTCTGCAGTGTTCCTACATTCTTATGTTATGTTCTTATAGGTAAGTACTGGTTTTCTAACAGTTGTAGATGTGTGGAACAGTCTTCCCAGTTGAGTGATAGATGCTAGGACCTTGGGCAGCTTTAAGAAGAGATTGGCTGGGTTTGATTTGTGTCATTGGGCAAGGGAGTCATTTCTTGGGTAGCTCTAAGTAGAGGTCGTTTTGATAAGGACCTGCCTTGCCTGGGCCAGTAGGCCTTCTGCAGTGTTCCTCCATTCTTATGTTCTTACGATTTGCACACGAGTTAAGTACGGTTATCATACCTGGAGTTTACCTGGAGAGAGTTCCGGGGGTCAACGCCCCCGCGGCCCGGTCTGTGACCAGGCCTCCTGTAGCATTGAAATGGGTTGGGCAAATGTTTGTTAGTGGCTTTGGGTTTGAGAAGGATTTGCCTAGTATGGCCCATTAGGCCTGCTGCAGTGTTCCTTCATGTATCTGAGGTGCTGAAACTAATTCTTGGGAAGCTTTGGGAGAAGGTTGAACAAGTGGGTGGGTTGGAGCGGTTGGTTTGGAGAAGGATCTGCCTAGTTTGGGCCAGTAGGCCTACTGCAGTGTTCCTCCACTAAAATGATCTTATCTTGTTCAGTGTTAGGAAAAGATGCAAAGTAAAAGGAAAAGAGAAATAAAACTGATGTAATGCGAGATGACGCTGACACCTGACTTGAGCTAATCAGTGACGTCGCCTGTCAGGTCAGTTCTGTATAAAAGACGATACTCGTCTCACTTGGGTCACATCACTGCTGACCTTCCTCCAGTTCAACGTTCAACACTCGTAGTTATCATGGTAGCCTTGTACCGCACCAAGGGAAGGAGAATGACTGAGGAGCGGACCCAGGTTCTCAATATCTCCATCAATAAGCTGACTGTTATGAAGAACAACAGGCGCAAGCTACGCCTCCAGCAGTACGTGTGTGTCCGTAATGTTCTTCGACGAGTGAAACAGGAGCTGGAGACGGAAAGGCGGCTGGTCTCTCTCAGTGACGAATCTCTGTCTGAGAACTTCAATAAATCTTCGGCTAACAATACCTTCAAGCTCCCACACTCAAGAAATACTCCTATGAGAATGTCACAACTCAGCCAATCGTCCATTCAACATCTTCTCCATCAGCCTATTCTTCTAGGCTCTCGCGGTCCAGAGCCTAATTTTTCAAGATCTTTACGAATATCCCCTGAAGCATCTTATATCTCGCACTCAAACAACACTCCATCTATATTCTTGAAAAGCAGGGAGTCATCCATACAAGACCTGCAGTATAAGCCTATTCTTCTAGGATCTGGCAGTCAAAAACCTCCCAGTCCACGGTCTCCCCGCAAAGCCCCTAGAGTTACCCACTCATGGTAACGTTAAAATGCACACCATTGAGAGACGTCACTACCTCCGGTGGTGACCTACGAACATTTAAGCCTCACCTTTAAAGGCCGTCACTTGGGATAACCTGAAGCAAGAGGAAGCATTGACACAAACTTCGGGAAGACCCAGAAAACCCTCTGCATACAATTTCCCAGAGATTTGTGCCTTTATCCATTGTAATATGTAAATGAAAAAATGACGATATGGTACAACCACCATTTACAAATAAAGTTATACATTATCTTGTGTGTGTTAATATTCCAGCTACATCATTGGCAAATTTATTTGGTAAACACGATTTCATACTCAGTAGTGCAGTTCTTAGAAAATTTCCCGCCAGCGGGAAATTCGTCTGTAAAAACTTGCATTTGTGGTCACAGTGGTGGCCTATGCTAATCTTCCTATAGTGTGTAAATATATCTAGTTGGATGAATTTTATTTTGGCTAGCTGGCCCAGTGGCTAACGCGACGGTCTGGAGTTTTACGTCTCCCTGACCGCGGGTTTTATCCCCGCCCGTGATATGGTTTGTCGTGCCTTAATGACTAAGGTATATAAGCCACTTGATGAACATTGATGGACTGAATACATCGACTCCAGGCTGAGGGACTGATTACCTCAAACTCCTCATGTTCCACTGTTCTTCTCAGTATTGGACTGAAGAAACAGGGGTGTCACTAGCACGTTAAGAGACCATACAATAAGTGTCAGGGGCCCGAGACTGTTCAACTGCCTCCCAGCATACATAAGGGGGATTACCAAGAGAGTATGTGGACCACCAGTCATGATTATCTTTATGACTGGTGGTCCACATACTCTCTATCTGAAGACTGTGATACGGCTGAACAGGAGCTAATCACTGTTCTCATCCAGGCAGCAGAGTGCGCAATTCCAAAGAAGTCCGCAGGACGCACTCACAAAAGAGACTGGTGGTTCTACAACGACGAGGTGCGGGAGCAGAACCACCGCATCAACTCTTTTAGGAAGCTATACAGGCGTAACCCTACGGCAGAGAACAGGAATACTCTGAGAGCCATTGTGCAGCATGCCCGCAGAATCTCTCTCAGAGTAAAAACTGAGAAATGGCTGGAGTGGTGCTCAACATTCGGGCATCACACCACCTTATCTGAGATATGGGGCAAGCTCAACATAGCAACTGGCAAGAGCAAGCCGAGGCCACCAGCACACCCGAACCCATCCCAGGAAGCAGAGCAACTAGTGGAGCTTTTCACTTCCAGGGGAGCCTCCACTCAGCTCCCACAGGACATCCGGAATATACAGACGGATCTTCTGCCACAGCGCCAGCTAACGATACAAGCTGCATGTGAATCGAAAGATGTGACTGATGTAGACCTCACGGACTTGGAACTCCGACGTGCCATTAAGAACACAGGTGACACTGCCCCGGGCATCGATGGTGTGACGTACTCCATGATTGCACGGGCTGGGCAGAGTGGATGGGAGGCCATACTAGACGTCATTAACAAGTCGTGGAGGGCCAGGACACTCCCAGCAGCTTGGAAGAAAGCTACAATCGTACCAATTCCAAAGCCCAAGGACCCAGGCAGTATGAGACCCATATCGCTGACCAGCTGCTTAGCCAAGACTGCTGAGAGGATGGTGTTAAACCGCCTCCTATGGAAACTTGGACCCTCTCATCACATATTTGGCTTCACCAAAGGAGTGGGAACAGCAGAGTGCATAACCACTCTACTAAGCCAGATTGCTGATAGCAACAAAAAACCTAGTATCGTCGTTTACCTCGACCTTGAGAAGGCATTTGAGCTAGCCAGCCCCACAGCAATTCTGGCAATACTAGCTCGGAAGGGAATCAAAGGACGCCTCCTGGCCTGGATAGAGTCCTACCTTAGGGGCAGGCAGGCCTGTGTCAGCTTTCAGGGACACTACTCTTCCTTTAAAACCCTGGAAAACGGTACGCCACAAGGAGGTGTGCTCAGTCCTACCCTGTTTAACATCCTCATGCAGGAACTTGTGAGCCTTCCCTTTCATAGTGGTACACAGCTCCTCAGCTATGCTGATGATCTTGCACTAGTAGTGAATGGGAAAGGCAATTTAGAACGACAGGCTCAGAGAGCTTTGGACCTAATTACGCAGTCTTGCAAGGAACTAGGCCTCAAGATCTCGGCCGAGAAATCTCTTGCAATGATGTTCAATGGACCAGATCCTATGAATAGATTACGTATTCAGGATATAGAACTTGAGTGGACAGGCTCCTACCTGTACTTGGGAATCTACATTGATAAAAAGCTGACCTTTCAGAAACAGGCCGAGTATGTCAGGTCACGTGCTCTACTCAGACTCAACGCCATGAGAGCCATGACGAGGCACCGTGCAGTGGCAAGCTCGCTCATTGACTACGGTGCACCGGCTTTAGCTCATCTCTTCCCGCAGAGCAGGCAAAGGGTGGAGGTCGTACAAAACCAGGCGATAAGAACTATGCTTGGTGCCCCCATCTGGACCAACACAGTATGTCTCAGATCTGAGGCCCGGCTTCCTTCCTTGGCTGACAGAGTAAGATACATAAACGCCTGCAAAGTGGCCACGATTCTGCACCGGCAGCAAGGTACCCCACTAAGGAGACGGATATTAACAACCATGTCACAAGATCCCACACTCTTCACGGACTACTCCTGGATTTGTTCATTTTGTGCTGCTGGGCGGAAGCTGCTGCCTGTACAGCTGCTCTGTGAGAAGAGTTGTGACCTCCCTGTTGCTGGGTACCATCCACCACCTCCCTGGCGCCCAGATCCAGCCGATGTTTTCATTATGCAGCTACCCATCTCTAAGTGTCTCTGCAGTCAAGACACCCTCAGCAGTCATGCTGAGACAAGCATGGCACTGGCAGAGGGAGGCACGTGTGCAGTGTATTTCACAGATGGTTCTGTCGACCCTGACATGAAGAGAGCAGCAGCTGGACTGTACCACAATGGTCACACACAAGGCTGGCGACTCCCTGACCACTGCACGATCCTTCAAGCTGAGCTGGTGGCGATTCAGCAGGCATTGTCACATGCCCTACGACATCGACTCCGACCTGTCATACATGTTGATTCCACCTCTGCAATCAATGCCCTCTCCCATCCTCAACCACAGGATAATGTTCACCTCATCACATCGATCCTGAGCATAATGACAGCCTTAGAAGTTCAGGGTAATAGATCGACATTGAACTGGATCCCCAGCCATGCTGGCATCCAGGGAAATGAGGCGGCAGATGATGCAGCCAAGGCAGCAACAGACTATCCACATGTTGGGATTACTGTCCCAATCAGCCTACGACAGACCAAACTGGTGGCTGCCAGAGCCACGAAACTTATGGGGGAGGTCTTAGGTGATACCCCATCTCAACAGTGGTACCGAGCAGCGATTCGGGGAGAACCCCCTCCATGTGATAGAAGCTGGTCCAGAGCGCAATGTACCGCCATCCATCGGCTTTGTTTGGGCTTTCCCACAGCCAAGAGGATGGTAGACAAGGCAGAGGAGGAGATGTGCCAGTACTGTCAGCACGTTGTCCAGCGGCCCCTAACACACTATCTTCTAGAGTGCGAAGCTACTGAGACACTCCGCAGGCAACTAGGAGTGATATTCCCTCCCGAAGAGGACCCAGAGATGACTGCGGCCACACTAGTGTACCATGGGGTCAACGAACCAGACAAGCTGTTACCTGTAATAATGACATATCCTCCTCCTCGCTAGTGTCCATAGTTACATATGGTGTCGCTTATGAGATGCACCAGTTGAACTGACCAGAGGGGCGCTTGAGCGGCATGCGTCGCATCATTGTGGAAACCTTTCTCCATCGGGAGCCAGAGACGGGTCATCGCAAGATTGGGACCCGTGCCAGGACTATGGTCTTGGCGAACATTATACATACAGACCCCTGGCAGTCTTCAAGCTGGCACTGGACAAGCACCTAAAGTCGGTTCCTTACCAGCCGGGCTGTGGCTCGTACGTTGGTTTGCGTGCAGCCAGCAGCAACAGCCTGGTTGATCAGGCTCTGATCCACCAGGAGGCCTGGTCACAGACCGGGCCGCGGGGGCGTTGACCCCCGGAACTCTCTCCAGGTAAACTCCAGGTAATGAAGATACTTAAGTGCTGCACAAGTGTCATTCTTCAACTATATAATTTTCATGATATTGGTCTCAGAAATAACAAGAAAATGCTTCTCCGGTTTGGCTTCAAACCCGGAGTTTCTTAATGGAAATTTTGAATTAGATGAGGGCTGCGTTTGTCCTAATTTTCCACTTTTACTGAAAAATTGGGATATTAATTTCTATACGATTTGTTAATACCTCTTCCGAATTCACTTTAATCCTCCAGTGGTGATATTTAACCACATTACAAACTAATGCCGCACTCTACACTATTCCATCCGCATGTATTCAGGTACAGGAGACTGTGGTTATGCAGTACTTTCTGGGATCGTGCAGCGACCGAAATACATCTAATTACCACTGTATACATGGAGAGCACCAGACAGTGCAGTGTCTGTATGAATCATACATTTATACAGACATGGCTGCCATGTGTTAGCCAACCCTCGTACGGCCTCACCACTCACATTCATCTCGTGTTGGCATTCATATGGAATATTTGAACAGCCACGAGGGAAATTTACCTTAATCCAGCAGTGTGCTGTGTCAGAGGCAGCAATTTAGAATTTGCAGCAACAGACGATTTCAGTGCCTCACCGGCGAAAAGATTTAGCAGTTATACGAGTGGGCAGTTTAGCCCATTTTTACGAGCAGACGATTTTGGCAGTTACAGAAATGAATTGGGGTTAGATTTTCACTTAGGCCGGTAAACCCGGTCTGAAACCGGCGGTAATTTGGGAATCCGGGCCAATACTGCTCCAATATTCCCAGGAATCTCGAGTCTTATTTTCCGTAATATTCGTATTAAATTTCGTCTATATCAATAGATATATTTAAAAGGTATTTTGCTTTCAAAGTATAGGTAGCCGAAATGAATTTTGTAGCCAACGGCTGTTACGTCTTTAATTTGTCAAAATTTTATGTATATAATAGCACAATACAGTCAGGCTTCCTTAATGTTGGTTACAGTGCACGAGAGCTTCATGCACGAGTGCTTCAGGCACGAGTGCCCGAGAGCTTCGGGCACGTGTGCACGAAAGCTTCAAGCACGAGTGTCCGAGAGCTTCATGCACGAGTGTCCGAGAGCTTCATGCACGAGTGTCCGAGAGTTTCGGGCACGTGTGCACGAGAGCTTCAAGCACGAGTGCTTCAGGCATGAGTGTCCGAGAGCTTCAGGCACGAGTGTCCGAGAGCTTCAGGCACGAGTGTCCGAGAGCTTCAGGCACGAGTGTCCGAGAGCTTCATGCACGAGTGTCCGAGAGCTTCAGGCACGAGTGTCCGAGAGCTTCATGCACGAGTGTCCGAGAGCTTCATGCACGAGTGTCCGAGAGCTTCATGCACGAGTGTCCGAGAGCTTCATGCACGAGTGTCCGAGAGCTTCATGCACGAGTGTCCGAGAGCTTCAGGCACGAGTGTCCGAGAGCTTCATGCACGAGTGTCCGAGAGCTTCATGCACGAGTGTCCGAGAGCTTCAGGCACGAGTGTCCGAGAGCTTCATGCACGAGTGTCCGAGAGCTTCAGGCACGAGTGTCCGAGAGCTTCATGCACGAGTGTCCGAGAGATACAGGCACGAGTGTCCGAGAGCTTCAGGCACGAGTGTCCGAGAGCTTCATGCACGAGTGTCCGAGAGATACAGGCACGAGTGTCCGAGAGCTTCAGGCACGAGTGTCCGAGAGCTTCATGCACGAGTGTCCGAGAGATACAGGCACGAGTGTCCGAGAGCTTCATGCACGAGTGTCCGAGAGCTTCATGCACGAGTGTCCGAGAGATACAGGCACGAGTGTCCGAGAGCTTCATGCACGAGTGTCCGAGAGCTTCATGCACGAGTGTCCGAGAGCTTCATGCACGAGTGTCCGAGAGCTTCATGCACGAGTGTCCGAGAGATTCATGCACGAGTGTCCGAGAGCTTCATGCACGAGTGTCCGAGAGATACAGGCACGAGTGTCCGAGAGCTTCATGCACGAGTGTCCGAGAGCTTCATGCACGAGTGTCCGAGAGATACAGGCACGAGTGTCCGAGAGCTTCATGCACGAGTGTCCGAGAGCTTCATGCACGAGTGTCCGAGAGATACAGGCACGAGTGTCCGAGAGATACAGGCACGAGTGTTCGAGAGCTTCATGCACGAGTGTCCGAGAGCTTCATGCACGAGTGTCCGAGAGCTTCATGCACGAGTGTCCGAGAGATACAGGCACGAGTGTCCGAGAGCTTCATGCACGAGTGTCCGAGAGCTTCATGCACGAGTGTCCGAGAGATACAGGCACGAGTGTCCGAGAGCTTCATGCACGAGTGTCCGAGAGCTTCATGCACGAGTGTCCGAGAGATACAGGCACGAGTGTCCGAGAGCTTCATGCACGAGTGTCCGAGAGCTTCATGCACGAGTGTCCGAGAGCTTCATGCACGAGTGTCCGAGAGCTACAGGCACGAGTGTACGAGAGCTTCATGCACGAGTGTCCGAGAGCTTCATGCACGAGTGTCCGAGAGCTTCATGCACGAGTGTCCGAGAGCTTCATGCACGAGTGTCCGAGAGCTTCATGCACGAGTGTCCGAGAGCTTCATGCACGAGTGTCCGAGAGCTTCAGGCACGAGTGTCCGAGAGCTTCATGCACGAGTGTCCGAGAGATACAGGCACGAGTGTCCGAGAGCTTCATGCACGAGTGTCCGAGAGCTTCATGCACGAGTGTCCGAGAGCTTCATGCACGAGTGTCCGAGAGATACAGGCACGAGTGTCCGAGAGCTTCAGGCACGAGTGTCCGAGAGCTTCATGCACGAGTGTCCGAGAGCTTCATGCACGAGTGTCCGAGAGCTTCATGCACGAGTGTCCGAGAGCTTCATGCACGAGTGTCCGAGAGCTTCAGGCACGAGTGTCCGAGAGCTTCAGGCACGAGTGTCCGAGAGCTTCAGGCACGAGTGTCCGAGAGCTTCAGGCACGAGTGCTTCATGCACGAGTGTCCGAGAGCTTCATGCACGAGTGTCCGAGAGCTTCAGGCACGAGTGCACGAGAGCTTCAGGCACGAGTGTCCGAGAGCTTCAGGCACGAGTGTCCGAGAGCTTCAGGCACGAGTGTCCGAGAGCTTCAGGCACGAGTGTCCGAGAGCTTCAGGCACGAGTGTCCGAGAGCTTCGGGCACGTGTGCACGAGAGCTTCAAGCACGAGTGCACGAGAGTTTCGGGCACGTGTGCACGAGAGCTTCAAGCACGAGTGCTTCAGGCACTAGTGTCCGAGAGCTTCAGGCACGAGTGCACGAGAGCTTCAGGCACGAGTGCACGAGAGCTTCAGGCACGAGTGCACGAGAGCTTCAGGCACGAGTGCACGAGAGCTTCAGGCACGAGTGCACGAGAGCTTCAGGCACGAGTGCACGAGAGCTTCAGGCACGAGTGCACGAGAGCTTCAGGCACGAGTGCACGAGAGCTTCAGGCACGAGTGGCCGAGAGCTTCATGCACGAGTGTCGAGAGCTTCAGGCACGAGTGCACGAGAGCTTCAAGCACGAGTGCTTCAGGCACGAGTGCACGAGAGCTTCAAGCACGAGTGCTTCAGGCACGAGTGCACGAAAGCTTCAGGCACGAGTGCACAAAAGCTTCGGGCACGAGTGCACGAGAGCTTCGGGCACGTGTGCACGAGAGCTTCAAGCACGAGTGGCCGAGAGCTTCAGGCACGAGTGTCCGAGAGCTTCATGCACGAGTGTCCGAGAGATACAGGCACGAGTGCACGAGAGCTTCATGCACGAGTGTCCGAGAGCTTCATGCACGAGTGCACGAGAGCTTCAGGCACGAGTGTCCGAGAGCTTCATGCACGAGTGCACGAGAGCTTCATGCACGAGTGTCCGAGAGCTTCATGCACGAGTGCACGAGAGCTTCAGGCACGAGTGTCCGAGAGCTTCAGGCACGAGTGCACGAGAGCTTCATGCACGAGTGTCCGAGAGCTTCATGCACGAGTGCCCGAGAGCTTCAGGCACGAGTGTCCGAGAGCTTCAGGCACGAGTGTCCGAGAGCTTCAGGCACGAGTGCACGAGAGCTTCAGGCACGAGTGCACGAGAGCTTCAGGCACGAGTGAGCTTCATGCACGAGTGTCCGAGAGCTTCATGCACGAGTGTCCGAGAGCTTCAGGCACGAGTGTCCGAGAGCTTCAGGCACGAGTGCCCGAGAGCTTCAGGCACGAGTGTCCGAGAGCTTCAGGCACGAGTGTCCGAGAGCTTCAGGCACGAGTGTCCGAGAGCTTCAGGCACGAGTGTCCGAGAGCTTCAGGCACGAGTGTCCGAGAGCTTCAGGCACGAGTGTCCGAGAGCTTCAGGCACGAGTGCACGAGAGCTTCAGGCACGAGTGCACGAGCTTCATGAACGAGTGTCCGAGAGCTTCAGGCACGAGTGTCCGAGAGCTTCAGGCACGAATGCACGAGAGCTTCGGGCACGTGTGCACGAGAGCTTCAAGCACGAGTGCACGAGAGCTTCAGGCACGTGTGCACGAGAGCTTCAAGCACGAGTGCACGAGAGCTTCAGGCACGAGTGTCCGAGAGCTTCATGCACGAGTGCACGAGAGCTTCATGCACGAGTGCACGAGAGCTTCAGGCACGAGTGTCCGAGAGCTTCAGGCACGAGTGTCCGAGAGCTTCAGGCACGAGTGCACGAGAGCTTCATGCACGAGTGTCCGAGAGCTTCATGCACGAGTGTCCGAGAGCTTCAGGCACGAGTGTCCGAGAGCTTCAGGCACGAGTGTCCGAGAGCTTCAGGCACGAGTGCTTCATGCACGAGTGTCCGAGAGCTTCATGCACGAGTGTCCGAGAGCTTCAGGCACGAGTGTCCGAGAGCTTCATGCACGAGTGTCCGAGAGCTTCAGGCACGAGTGTCCGAGAGCTTCAGGCACGAGTGCACGAGAGCTTCATGCACGAGTGCACGAGAGCTTCAGGCACGAGTGCACGAGAGCTTCATGCACGAGTGTCCGAGAGCTTCAGGCACGAGTGCACGAGAGCTTCATGCACGAGTGTCCGAGAGCTTCATGCACGAGTGCACGAGAGCTTCAGGCACGAGTGTCCGAGAGCTTCATGCACGAGAGCTTGCACGAGTGCTTCATGCACGAGTGTCCGAGAGCTTCAGGCACGAGTGAACGAGACCTTCAGTCACGAGTGTCCGAGAGCTTCAGTGCACGAGTGTGCACGAGAGCTTCAGGCACGAGTGCTTCAGGCACGAGTGTCCGAGAGCTTCATGCACGAGTGTCCGAGAGCTTCATGCACGAGAGCTTCAGGCACGAGTGCACGAGAGCTTCAGGCACGAGTATCAGAGAGCTTCAGGCACGAGTGCACGAGAGCTTCGGGCACGTGTGCACGAGAGCTTCATGTACGAGAGCTTCAGGCACGAGTGTCCGAGAGCTTCAGGCACGAGTGCACGAGAGCTTCATGCACGAGTGTCCGAGAGCTTCAGGCACGAGTGCACGAGAGCTTCAGGCACGAGAGCTTCAGGCACGAGTGTCCGAGAGCTTCAGGCACGAGTGCACGAGAGCTTCAGGCACGAGTGTCTGAGAGCTTCAGGCACGAATGCACGAGAGCTTCAGGCACGAGTGTCCGAGAGCTTCAGGCACGAGTGCACGAGAGCTTCATGCACGAGTGTCCGAGAGCTTCAGGCACGAGTGCACGAGAGCTTCAGGCACGAGTGCACGAGAGCTTCAAGCGCGAAAGCTTATTCTTCATGATCTCAGTCAAGTCAGCATTGAAGCGAGTCTTTACTTCAGGACTCAGTTCACTGCGGATCAGTTCACTGCGGATCAGTTCACGGTGGATCAGTTCACGGTGGATCAGTTCACTGCGGATCAGTTCACGGTGGATCAGTTCACTGCGGATCAGTTCACGGTGGATCAGTTCACGGTGGATCAGTTCACGGTGGATCAGTTCACGGTGGATCAGGGCCCGGTCAACCAGGCAGTTACGGCTGGCCACACGTAGCCCAGCGTACGAACCGCAGCCCGGCTGATCCTGCACTGATTTTAGGTATCTGTCCAGCTCCCCCTTGAAGGCAGCCAGGGATCTATTGGTAATTTAAACAATCTTGATATATCGCAAAAAGTTAACATTTTTTTTTAAGGATTTTCTAGGATTTTTAGGACACGTGGTCAAGGCAGAGCAATTAAGAAATACCTTCTCTCCCTTGTTCATACAGTGACAACGGAAACCTGGGATGGAAAGCGATTAAAGGAGACGACATACCAGGGGTCTGACTGCAATAACAGGTGAACCTGGCAGTTGGACAGAAGCTGCCACAGTGCGAGTGTAAAAACTCGGTTCTTACCGTCCAGCCGTTTTATTTTGTCCGCTGAGCGATCAGGGAGAGGTGTCTCCAGCACCCCATAACCCCAGCCCCCTCTACCTTAATAATCACAATATATTGTTTTTTAAAGAGGTGGACTGGTAAGCCACTGGAAGGCCTCTGTCATATGACCGAAAACTCCAGTGGCGAGTTCTAGACAGGACTCGCAGCAATGGTTTTAAGTTGGAAAAATTCAGATTCAGGAAGGATATAGGAAAGTACTGGTTTGGTAATGGAGTTGTGGATGAGTGGAACAAACTCCCAAGTACCGTTATAGAGGCCAGAACGTTGTGTAGCTTTAAAAATAGGTTGGATAAATGCATGAGTGGGTGTGGGTGGGTGTGAGTTAGACCTGATAGCTTGTGCTACCAGGTCGGTTGCCGTGTTCCTTCCTTAAGTCAATGTGACCTGACCTGACTAGGTTGGGTGCATTGGCTTAAGCCGGTAGGAGACTTGGACCTGCCTCGCATGGGCCAGTAGGCCTTCTGCAGTGTTCCTTCGTTCTTATGTTCTTATGTTCTTATGACGAAGACCAGCGTCAGGACAGGATTTTCTGTTTTCCTGACAAATTTTACTCAACCCTTAGTATATAGACTTGTATACTGTCAGGAGGAGAGATGTAGGCCACTAGTAGAAGCAAGAATGTAATCATCGAGAGGTCACGTCCCTCTCAATGTCAGACGCTGCAACATAATGGTATCTTGGTACAGAACAGAAAACACCTTGGACAACAACTACTAGTGAGAATGGTTGGATTTGAGAGGGACGTGACCTCTCAATGATTACATTCATTCTTCTACAAATTCTTCTTCTAGAACAAATTTTTATCACAATCTAATCGAAGTCCAGACTTACATGCACAGGAGTCCTGATCAGAAAAACGCATACAGCTATGAGGGTACCTTTACCAAATTCAACAACAAGAACATCAACTGGGATCAGGAAAACTATGCCCTTAATGAAATATGTTGGAAAGAGATCTTAAATTACATTAACCTCTTGGCAGCTGAAGTATGTTCAAGGTATATTCCTCTAAGAAGAAAGAAAAGAAGTAAACTGGAGAGAGACGCTCCCTCTACAGGAGAAGACGAAGAGTCACTGAGCTCCTCAAGAATGCCAGATTATCTGATACACGGAAGG